>NW_026868530.1:0-39055 GCF_020745735.1 Hemiscyllium ocellatum | reverse complement strand
CCCACACACCGCCCCCAGCCAGTCCCTCACTACCACCCACACACTGCCCCCAGCCTGACCCTCACTACCAACCACACACCGCCCACAGCCTGACCCTCACTACAAGCCATACACCGCCCCCAGCCTGACCCTCACTACTACCCACACACCACCCACAGCCTGACCCTCACTACCACCCACACACCGCACCCAGCCTGACCCTCACTACCACCCACACACCGCACCCAGCCTGACCCTCACTACCACCCACACCCCACCCCCAGCCTGACCCTCACTACTACCCACACACCGCCCCCAGCCTGACCCTCACTGCCACACACACACCGCCCCCAGCCCGACTCTCACTACCACCCACTGCCCCCAGCCTGACCCTCACTACCACCCACTGCCCCCAGCCTGACCCTCACCGCCATCCACACACCGCCCCCAGCCTGACCCTCACTAGCACACACACACCACCCTCAGCCTGACCCTCACTACCACCCACACACCGCCCCCAGCCTGACCCTCTCTTCCACCCACCCACCGCCCCCACCGTGATCCTCACTACCACCCACACACCACCCCCAGCCTGACCCTCACTGCCATCCACACACCGCCCCCAACCTGACCCTCACTACCACCCACACCCCCCCCGCCTGAACCTCACCACGATCCACACACCGCCCCCAGGCTGACCCTCACTACCACCCACACACCGCCCACAGGCTGACCCTCACTACCACCCACACACCGCCCCCAGCCTGACCCTCACTACCACCCACACCCCCCCCCCCAGGCTGACCCTCACTAGCACCCACACACCGCACCCAGCCTGACCCTCACCGCTGCCCACAACCCGGCACCAGCCTGATCCTCACCACCATCCACCCACTGCCCCCAGCCTGACCCTCACTGACGTCCAAACACTGCCCCCAGCCTGACCCCCACCGCCATCTAAAACCGCCCCCAGCCTGATCCTCACCAACGTACACACACTGCCCCACGCATATCCCTCACTGTCGTCCACACACTGCCCCAAACCTGAACTTCACCGCCGTCCAGACACCTCCTCCGTCCTGACCCTCACCAGAGGGCTGGAGGGAGGCAAATGCAATTCCTCTCTTCAAGAAAGGAATTTGGGAAATTCCCCGCAATTACAGTCCACTCAGTCTCGCGTCTGTCATCTGCAAGGAGTTAGAAAGGATTCTGAGGGATCGGATGTATGACCATCTGGAAGAGCGTGGTTTGATTAAATGCAGTCAGCACGGCTTTGTGAGGGGCAGGTCATGCCTCACAAACCTTATTGAGTTCTTTGAGGATGTTACTAGATAGGTTGATGAGGGTCGAGCAGTGGATGTTGTGTATATGGACTTCAGTAAGGCATTTGCAAATGTGTTGCTGGTCAAAGCACAGCAGGCCAGGCAGCATCTCAGAAATAGAGAATTCGACGTTTCGAGCATAAGCCCTTCATCAGGAATGAGAGAGAGAGAGCCAAGCAGGCTAAGATAAAAGGTAGGGAGGAGGGACTAGGGGGAGGGGCGATGGAGGTGGGATAGGTGAAAGGAGGTCATGGTGAGGGTGATAGGCCGGAGTGGGGTGGGGGCGGAGAGGTCAGGAAGAGGATTGCAGGTTAGGAGGGCGGTGCTGAGTTCGAGGGAATCTACTGAGACAAGGTGGGGGGAGGGGAAATGAGGAAACTGGAGAAATCTGAATTCATTTCCCCTCCCCCCACCTTGTCTCAGTCGGTTCCCTCAACTCAGCACCACCCTCCTAACCTGCAATCCTCTTCCTGACCTCTCCGCCCAACCCCACTCCGGCCTATCACCCTCACCTTGACCTCCTTCCACCTATCCCACCTCCATCGCCCCTCCCCCTAGTCCCTCCTCCCTACCTTTTATCTTAGCCTGCTTGGCTCTCTCTCTTATTCCTGATGAAGGGCTTATGCTCGAAACGTCGAATTCTCTATTCCTGAGATGCTGCCTGGCCTGCTGTGCTTTGACCAGCAACACATTTGCAGCTGTGATCTCCAGCATCTGCAGACCTCATGTTTTACTCTTCAGTAAGGCATTTGATAAGGTTCCCCATGGTAGGCTTGTTCAGAAGATCAGGAGGAATGGGATACAGGGAAATTCTGTTTGGATACAGAATTGGCCGGCCAACAGAAGACAGCGAGAGGTAGTGGAAGGAAGATATTCTACCTGGAAATCTGTGGTGAGTGGTGTTCCACAGGGCTCTGTCCTTGGGCCTCTACTGTTTGTAATTTTTGTTAATGACTTGGATGAGGGGATTGAAGGATGGGTCAGCAAGTTTGCAGATGACCTAGAGGTTGGAGGTATCGTTGACAGTATAGAGAGGGATGTTGTATGCTGCAGCGGGACATTGACAGGATGCAGAGATGGGCTGAGAGGTGGCAGATGGAGTTCAACCTGGATAAATGCGAGGTGATGCATGTTGGAAGGTCGAACTTGAAAGCTGAGTACAGGATTAAGGATAGGATTCTTGGCAGTGTGGAGGAACAGAGGGATCTTGGTGTGCAGGTACATAGATCCCTTAAAATGGCCACCCAAGTGGACAGGGTTGTTAAGAAAGCATATGGTGTTTTGGCTTTCATTAACAGGGGGATTGAGTTTAAGAGTCGTGAGATCTTGTTGTAGCTTTATGAAACTTTGGTTAGACCGCACTTGGAATACTGCGTCCAGTTCTGGTCACCCTATTATAGGAAAGATGTGGATGCTTTGGAGAGGGTTCAGAGGAGGTTTGCCAGGATGCTGCCTGGACTGTAGGGCTTATCTAACGAAGAGAGGTTGACTGAGCTCGGAGTTTTCTCATTGCAGAAAAGGAGGAGGAGAGGGGACCTAATTGAGGTATTCAAGATTATGAGAGGCATAGATAAAGTTGATAGCCAGAGACTATTTCCCAGGGCAGAAATGGCTAACACGAGGGGTCATAGTTTTAAGCTGGTTGGAGGAAAGTATAGAGGGGATGTCAGAGGCGGGTTCTTTACACAGAGAGTTGTGAGAGCATGGAATGCGTTGCTAGCAGCAGTTGTGGAAGCGAGGTCATTGGGGACATTTAAGAGACTGCAGGACATGCATATGGTCACAGAAATGTGAGGGTTTGTACATTAAGTTTACGTTCCATAAGGATCAATGGTCGGCACAACATCGTGGGCTGAAGGGCCTGTTCTGTGCTGTCCTGTCCTTTGATCTATGAAGTGTATCTGTACCTTTCGACCATCTGCACCCTGTACTGACAGGTAGGGCTCCCTCAATACCTTAGAAACCATCCCCCAGTATGTTTATCCCCAGAACTCCTCGTAAACCTGTTTGTCAACTTTCAGCAGAAGCAGCCTCAGGGCATTGAGCACAGACTGAATGACTCAGTGACGCTTGGATCAGGTCAGATCAAATTCTCAAGCAAACAGATGGCTGGGGATATTCAGTAGCAACGGTGAGGAGAGAGAGGAACAATTCACATTTCAAGTGACCCTTCCTCAAAACGGTCTGTTCTGAAGGAGCTTTCCCGCAGAAATCACTGGATTGAAAGGTGAACTCTGTCTGTCTCTTTCTCCCTCTCCCATCAGAGATGCTGCTGGACATGCTGAGCTTCTTCAGCAATCTCTGTATTGATGTTTCAGGTCTCCAGCGGGTCAGTACAGATTGGTTTTAGTGTTGAATTCTCCAGCTTGCTCTGTTAAAGGGATTGAACCCCTCTGCTACAAAGTGGGGTCAGTTACCTCAGCTAACTGGCTCGTGATGCCAACACTGTTGGCTCAATCTCTATCATGTCTGAAATTACCATGAAGGCCCCAGCTTCTCAACCTCGCCCCTCACCTGAGGTGTGTGACCCACCAGGCCTCTCTCTCTGACAGGACAGCAGCTCTCGGGTCCTCCTGGTCTATACTAACTTCCCAACTTTAAAAAGGTACTCCAGGAAGAGAGCTCTTTACATGGTTCAGGTCAAAATCCTGGAGCTCCCTCCCTGACGTCACTGTGGGACACCCAAGGACTGCAGTAAGGAGAGTACAGCTCACCCCGACCTTCCAGGTAACTATTAGAGGGGGTGGGAATCACATGCAAGCCCCATTTGAAAATAAGTGTATTACAGGGTGACGGTGGATGGTCACTAAGACTGTTCCTTTACCTGTGCTGCAATCAGCATAACGATGAAGCAAAGGGTGGGTTGAAGATGACAATGATAGCCTTTTGTAGGTTGGTGTTTATTGGAGTTTGTATCGACAGTATGAATGTTTGAGCACTTATTTTAGGGCATGCAGGTAGCTGCCAGAGGAAGTGATGGGGGCTGGTACAATTGTGACATTTAAATGGATGAGTATGTGAATAGGAAGGGTTTAGAGGGATATCAGCCAAGTGCGAGCAAATGGAATGAAATGAGATGAGAACATCTGGTTAGTATGGATGCGTTGGACTAGATAGTCTGTTTCCAAGCTGTGCATCTCTGTGACTCTGTGCCTCTGAATAATCTATTGCAGAGAGTTTCAGACAGGGCTTGGTTTGTGTGTCTCTCTCATGCTTCCGCAGAATCTGCAAACCCTATGCCTCCACATTTCCACAAGACTCCATGAAATAGAAAAAAGAGGGTCAGTGCTGAGGGAGTGCTGCACTGCCAGAGGGTCAGTACTGAGGGGGTGCAGCATTGTCAGAGGGTCATTACTTAGGGGGTGCAGCACTGTCAGAGAGTCAGTACTGAGGGAGTGCTGCATTGACAGAGGGTCAGTACTGAGGGAGTGCTGCATTGCCAGAGGGTCAGGACTGAGGGAGTGTTGCACTGTCAGAGGGTCAGCACTGAGTGAGCATGCACTGTCAGAGGGTCAGTACTGAGGGAGTGCTGCATTGCCGGGGGGTCAGTACTGAGGGAGTGCTGCACTGTCAGAGGGTCAGTACTGAGGGAGTGCTGCATTGCCAGAGGGTCAGTACTGAGGGATCACCGCACTGTCGGACAGTCAGTAGTTAGGGACTGCTTCATTACTAGAAGGCCATTTCTGAAGAATACTACACTGTCAAAGGGTCAGTACTGAGGGAGCACCACACTGTCAGAGGTTCAGTCCAGAGGGAATGCGGCACTGCCTGAGGCTCTGTACTCTGAGAGCATTGCACCATCAGAGGGTCAGTACTGAGGGAGTGTTGCACTGTCAGAGGGTCAGCACTGAGGGAGTGTTGCACGGTCAGAGGGTCAGTACAGAGGGTCAGCACTGAGGGAGTGCTGCACTGTCAGAGGGTCAGCACTGAGGGAGTGTTGCACTGTCAGAGGGTCAGCACTGAGTGAGCATGCACTATCAAAAGGTCAGTACTGAGGGAGCGCTACACAGTGAGAGTGTCAGTTCTGAGTGAGTGATAATTCAGAGTGTCAGTACAGAGAGAGAGCAGCACTGTCAGAGGGTCAGTTGTGAGGGAGTGCTGCACTGTCAGAGGGTCAGTACTGAGGGAGTGCTGCACAGTCAGAGGGTCAGGACTGAGGGAGCGCTGCACTGTCAGAGAGTGAGCACTGAGGGAGTGCTGCACTGTCAGAGGGTCAGTACTGAGGGAGTGCTGCACTGTCAGAGGGTCAGTACTGAGGGAGTGCTGCACTGTCAGAGGGTCAGTAGTGAGGGAGTGCTGCACTCTCAGAGGGTCAGTACTGAGGGAGTGCTGTACTGTCAGAGTGTCAGCTCTGATGGAGTGCTACACTGTCAATGGGTCAGTTCAGATGGAGAGCTGCACTGTCAGAGGTTTTTTTCCAGAGATTGGGCCACACTGTCGGAGGGTCAGTACAGGGTCACTTCCACACTGTCAGAGAGTCAGCACAGAGGGAGTGCATCACTATCAGAGGATCAGTGTGGTGGGAGTGCAGCATTGTCAGAGGGTCAGTGTGCAGGGAGTGCAGCACTGTCAGAGGGTCAGGGTGGAGGGAGTGCAGCATTGTCAGAGGGTCAGTGTGTGGGAGTGCAGCATTACCAGAGGATCAGTATGGAGGGAGTGCAGCATTGTCAAAGGGTCAGTGTGGAGGGAATGCAGCATTGTCAGAGTATCAGTGTGGAGGGAGTGCAGCATTGTCAGAGGATCAGTGTGGGGGGAGTGCAGCATTGTCAGAGGATCAGTGTGGAGGGAGTGCAGCATTATCAGAGGATCAGTGTGGGGGGAGTGCAGCATTGTCAGAGGATCAGTGTGGGGGGAGTGCAGCATTGTCAGAGGATCAGTGTGGAGGGAGTGCAGCATTATCAGAGGATCAGTGTGGAGCGAGTGCAGCATTGTCAGAGGATCAGTGTGGAGCGAGTGCAGCATTACCAGAGGATCAGTGTGGAGGGAGTGCAGCATTGTCAGAGGGTCAGTGTGGAGGGAGTGCAGCATTGTCAGAGGGTCAGTGTGGAGGGAGTGCAGCATTGTCAGACGGTCAGTGTGTGGGACTGCAGCATTACCAGAGGATCAGTATGGAGGGAGTGCAGCATTGTCAGAGGGTCAGTGTAGAGGGAGTGCAGCATTGTCAGAGGGTCAGTGTGGAGGGAGTGCAGCATTGTCAGAGGGTCAGCGTGGAGGGAGTGCAGCATTGTCAAAGGGTCAGTATGGAGGGAGTGCAGCATTATCAGAGGGTCAGTGTGGAAGTAGTGCAGCATTGTAAGAGGGTCAGTGTGGAGGGAATGCAGCATTGTCAGAGGGTCAGTGTGTGGGAGTGCAGCAATATCAGAGGGTCAGTGTGGGGTGAGTGCTGCATTGTCAGAGGGTCAGTGAGGAGGGAGTGCAGCATTGTCAGAGAGTCAGGACGGGGGGATTGCTATGCAGTGAGAGAGTCAGCAATGATGAAGTGCACACTCTCTGCGGGTCAGTGCTAATGGATGGCCATACTGTCAGAGTGTCGCACTGTGAAACGGTTACTACTGTGGGGGCGCTGCACTGTGAAAGGGTTAGAACTGAGGGATCGCCACACACTGACGGGGTTAGTACTGAGGGATCAGCGCGCTGTCAGAGGGTCAGTACTGATGGAGCGCCACACTAAGTGTCCCACAGCCAGTACTGAGTGATTGGTGCATTGCCAGAGGGTCAGAACTGAGGGAGTGATGGACTGTCAAAGGGTCATTACTTAGGGAGCGCTACTTGGTCAGTGTGTCAGTTCTGAGGGTGTTGTTTCAGAGGGTCATTACTGAGGGAGAGCTGCACTGTCAGAGAGTCAGTGTAGAGGGCGTGCAGCATTGTCAGAGCGTCAGTGTGGAGGGAGTGCAGCTTTGTCGGAGGATCAGTGTGGAGGGAGTGTAGCATTGTCAGAGGGACATTGTGGAGGGAGTGCAGCATTGTCAGAGGGTCATTGTGGAGGTAGTGCAGCATTGTCAGAGGGTCAGTGTGGTGGGAGTGCAGCATTGTCAGAGGGTCTGTGTGGTGGGAGTGCAGCATTGTCAGAGGGTCAGTGTGGTGGGAGTGCTGCATTGTCAGAGGGTCTGTGTGGAGGGAGTGCAGCATTGTCAGAGAGTCAGGACGGGGGGATTGCTATGCAGTGAGAGAGTCAGCAATGATGAAGTGCACACTCTCTGCGGGTCAGTGCTAATGGGTGGCCATGCTGTCAGAGTGTCGCACTGTGGGAGGGTTACGACTGAGGGAGCACTGCACTGTGAAAGGGTTAGAAATGAGGGATCACCACACACTGACGGGGTTAGTACTGAGGGATCACCGCGCTGTGAGAGGGTCAGTACAGATGGAGTGCCACACTATGTGTCCGACAGCCAGTACTGAGTGATTGCTGCATTGCCAGAGGGTCAGTACTGAGGGAGTGATGGACAGTCAAAGGGTCATTACTTAGGGAGCGCTACTTGGTCAGTGTGTCAGTTCTGAGGGTGTTGTTTCAGAGGGTCATTACAGAGGGAGTACTGCACTGTCAGAGGGTCATTACTGAGGGAGTGCTGCACTGTCAGAGAGTCAGTACTGAGGGAGTGCTGCACTGTGAGAGGGTCAGTACTGAGGGAGTGCTGAACTTTGAGAGGGTCAGTACTGAGGGAGAGCTGCACTGTCAGAGGGTCAGTACTGAGGGAGACCTGCAGTGTCAGAGGATCAGTACTGAGGGAGTGCTGCACTGTCAGAGGTCAGTAGTAAGGGAGTGGTGAACTGTCAGAGGGTCAGTACTGAGGGAGAGCTGCACTGTCAGAGGATCAGTGTGGAGGGAGTGCAGCATTGTCAGAGTGTCAGTGTGGAGAGAGTGCAGCTTTGTCAGGGGTTCATTACAGAGAGAGTGCTACACTATCAGAGGGTCAGTACTGAGGGAGCATTGCACTGTCAGTGGGTCAGTAAAAAGAGAGTGGTACACCATCAGAATATCAGTACTGAGGGAGTGCTGCACTGTCTGAGGGTCAGCACTGAGGGACAGCTGCACTGTCAGAGGATCAGTGTGGAGGGAGTGCAGCATTGTCAGAGGGTCAGTACTGAGGGAGTGCTGCGCTGTCAGAGGGTCAGCGCTGAGGGAGTGCTGCACTGTCAGAGGGTCAGTACTGAGGGAGTGCAGCACTGTTAGATGGTCAGTACTGAGGGAGTGCTGCACTGTCAGAGGGTCTGTATTGAGGGAATGCTGCACTGTAAGAGGTTCTGTACTGAGGGAGTGTTGCACTGTCAGAGGGTCAGGACTGAGGGAATGCTGCACTGTCAGAGGGTCAGTACTGAGGGAGTGCTGCACAGTCAGAGGTTCAGTACTGAGTGAGTGCTGCACTGTCTGAGGGTCAGTACTGAGGGAGAGCTGCACTGTCAGAGGATCAGTGTGGAGGGAGTGCAGCATTGTCAGAGGGTCAGTACTGAGGGAGTGCTGCGCTGTCAGAAGGTCAGTACTGACGGAGTGCCGCGCAGTCTGAGGGTCAGTACAGAGAGAGTGCTACACTGTCAGATGATCAGTACTGAGGGAGTGTTGCACTGTCAGAGGGTCAGTACTGAGGGAATGCTGCACTGTCAGAGGGTCAGTTCTGAGGGAGTGCTGCACTGTCAGAGGGTCAGTACTGAGGGAGTGCTGCACTGTCAGAGGATCAGTGTGGAGGCAGTGCAGCATTGTCAGAGGGTCAGTACTGAGGGAGTGCTGCGGGGTCAGAGGGTCAGCACTGAGGGAGTGCTGCACTGTCAGATGGTCAGTACAGCGGGGGTGCTGCACTGTCAGAGGGTCATTACTGAGGGAGAGCTGCAGTGTCAGAGGATCAGTACTGAGGGAGTGCTGCACTGTCAGAGGTCAGTAGTGAGGGACTGGTGCACTGTCAGAGGGTCAGTACAGAGGGAGAGCTGCACTGTCAGAGGATCAGTGTGGAGGGAGTGCAGCATTGTCAAAGTGTCAGTGTGGAGAGAGTGCAGCTTTGTCAGGGGTTCATTACAGAGAGAGTGCTACACTATCAGAGGGTCAGTACTGAGGGAGAGTTGCACTGTCAGAGGGTCAGTACAAAGAGAGTGCTACACTGTCAGAGGATCAGTACTGAGGGAGTGCTGCACTGTCTGCGGGTAAGTACTGAGGGAGTGCTGCACTGTCAGAGAATCAGTGTGGAGGGAGTGCAGGATTGTCAGAGGGTCAGGACTGAGGGAGTGCTGCGCTGTCACAGGGTCAGCACTGAGGGAGTGCCGCGCTGTCAGCCGTTCAGTACTGAGGGAGTGCTGCAGTGTCAGATGGTCAGTACTGAGGGAGTGCAGCACTGTCAGATGGTCAGTACTTAGGGAGTGCTGCACAGACAGATGGCCAGTGCTGATAGATTGCTGCAAGGTCAAAGGGTCACTGCTGAGGGAGTGCAGCACTGTCAGAGGGTCAGTACTGAGGGAGACCTGCAGTGTCAGAGGATCAGTACTGTGGGAGTGCTGCACTGTCAGAGGTCAGTAGTAAGGGAGTGCTGAACTGTCAGAGGGTCAGTACTGTGGGAGAGCTGCACTGTCAGAGGATCAGTGTGGAGGGAGTGCAGCATTGTCAGAGTGTCAGTGTGGAGAGAGTGCAGCTTTGTCAGGGGTTCATTACAGAGAGAGTGCTACACTATCAGAGGGTCAGTACTGAGGGAGCATTGCACTGTCAGTGGGTCAGTAAAAAGAGAGTGGTACACCGTCAGAGGATCAGTACTGAGGGAGTGCTGCACTGTCTGAGGGTCAGCACTGAGGGACAGCTGCACTGTCAGAGGATCAGTGTGGAGGGAGTGCAGCATTGTCAGAGGGTCAGTACTGAAGGAGTGCTGCGCTGTCAGAGGGTCAGCGCTGAGGGAGTGCTGCACTGTCAGAGGGTCAGTACTGAGGGAGTGCAGCACTGTTAGATGGTCAGTACTGAGGGAGTGCTGCACTGTAAGAGGTTCTGTACTGAGGGAGTGTTGCACTGTCAGAGGGTCAGGACTGAGGGAGTGCTGCACAGTCAGAGGTTCAGTACTGAGTGAGTGCTGCACTGTCTGAGGGTCAGTACTGAGGGAGAGCTGCACTGTCAGAGGATCAGTGTGGAGGGAGTGCAGCATTGACAGAGGGTCAGTACTGAGGGAGTGCTGCGCTGTCAGAAGGTCAGTACTTAGGGAGAGCTGCACTGTCAGCCGGTCAGTACTGAGGGAGTGCTGCACTGTCAGAGGGTCAGTACTGACGGAGTGCCGCGCAGTCTGAGTGTCAGTACAGAGAGAGTGCTACACTGTCAGAGGATCAGTACTGAGGGAGTGTTGCACTGTCAGAGGGTCAGTACTGAGGGAATGCTGCACTGTCAGAGGGTCAGTTCGGAGGGAGTGCTGCACAGTCAGAGGGTCAGTACTGAGGGAGTGCAGCACAGTCAGATGGTCAGTACTGAGGGAGTGCTGCACTGTCAGAGGGTCAGTACTGAGGGAGTGCTGCACTGTCAGAGGATCAGTGTGGAGGCAGTGCAGCATTGTCAGAGGGTCAGTACTGAGGGAGTGCTGCGTTGTCAGAGGGTCAGTACTGAGGGAGTGCCGCGCAGTCTGAGGGTCAGTACAGAGAGAGTGCTAAACTGTCAGAGGATCAGTACTGAGGGAGTGCTGCACTGTCTGAGGGTCAGTACTGAGGGAGAGCTGCACTGTCAGAGGATAAGGGTGGAAGGAGTGCAGCATTGTCAGAGGGTCAGTACTGAGGGAGTGCAGCACTGTCAGAGGGTCAGTACTGAAGAAGTGCTGCACTGTCAGAGGGTCTGTATTGATGGAATGCTGCACTGTAAGAGGTTCAGTACTGAGGGAGTGTTGCACTGTCAGAGGGTCAGTGTGGAGGGAGTGCAGCATTGTCAGAGGGTCAGTACTGTGGGAGTGCTGCGCTGTCAGAGGGTCAGCACTGAGGGAGTGCTGCACTGTAAGAGGTTCAGTACTGAGGGAGTGCTGCACTGTCAGATGGTCAGTACAGCGGGGGGTGCTGCACTGTCAGAGGGTCAGTACTGAGGGAGTGCAGCATTGTCAGAGGGTCAGTACTGAAGAAGTGCTGCACTGTCAGAGGGTCTGTATTGATGGAATGCTGCACTGTAAGAGGTTCAGTACTGAGGGAGTGCTGCACTGTCAGATGGTCAGTACAGCGGGGGTGCTGCACTGTCAGAGGGTCAGTACTGAGGGAGAGCTGCAGTGTCAGAGGATCAGTACTGAGGGAGTGCTGCACTGTCAGAGGTCAGTAGTGAGGTAGTGGTGCACTGTCAGATGGTCAGTACAGAGGGAGAGCTGCACTGTCAGAGGATCAGTGTGGAGGGAGTGCAGCATTGTCAAAGTGTCAGTGTGGAGAGAGTGCAGCTTGGTCAGGGGTTCATTACAGAGAGAGTGCTACACTATCAGAGGGTCAGTACTGAGGGAGAGTTGCACTGTCAGAGGGTCAGTACAAAGAGAGTGCTACACTGTCAGAAGATCAGTACTGAGGGATTGCTGCACTGTCTGAAGGTCAGTACTGAGGGAGAGCTGCACTGTCAGAGGATTAGTGTGGAGGGAGTGCAGCATTGTCAGAGGGTCAGTACTGATGGAGTGCTGCGCTGTCAGAGTGTCAGCACTGAGGGAGTGCTGCACTGTCAGAGGGTCAGCACTGAGGGAGTGCAGCACTGTCAGATGGTCGGTACTGAGGGAGTGCTGCACTGTCAGAGGGTCTGTATTGAGGGAATGCAGCACTGTAAGAGGTTCAGTACTGAGGGAGTGTTGCACTGTCAGAGGGTCAGTACTGAGGGAATGCTGCACTGTCAGACGGTCAGTTTTGAGGGAGTGCTGCACTGTCTGAGGTTCAGTACTGAGGTAGTGCTGCACTGTCAGAGGGTCAGTACTGAGGGAGAGCTGCACTGTCAGAGGATCAGTGTGGAGGGAGTGCTGGATTGTCAGAGGGTCAGGACTGAGGGAGTGCAGCACTGTCAGATGGTCAGTACTGAGGGAGTGCTGCACTGTCAGAGGATCAGTGTGGAGGGAGTGCAGGATTGTCAGAGGGTCAGGACTGAGGGATTGCTGCGCTGTCACAGGGTCAGCACTGAGGGAGTGCCGCGCTGTCAGCCGTTCAGTACTGAGGGAGTGCTGCACTGTCAGAGGGTCAGTACTGAGGGAGTGCAGCACTGTCAGATGGTCAGTACTTAGGGAGTGCTGCACAGTCAGATGGCCAGTGCTGATAGAGTGCTGCACTGTCAAAGGGTCACTGCTGAGGGAGTGCAGCACTGTCAGAGGGTCAGTATTGAGGGAATGCTGCACTGTCAGAGGGTCAGTACTGAGGGAATGCTGCACTGTCAGATGGTCAGTCCTGAGGGAGGGCTGCACTGTCAGAGGGTCAGTACTGAGGGAGTGCAGCACAGTTAGATGGTCAGTACTGAGGGAGTACTGAACTGTCAGTGGGTCAGTACTGAGGGAGAGCTGCACGGTCAGATGGTCAGTACTGAGGGAGTGCTGCACTGTCAGAGGATCAGTACTGAGGGAGTGCAGCAATATCAGAAGATCAGTGTGGTGGGAGTGCAGCATTGTCAGATGGTCAGTACTGAGGGAGAGCTGCACTGTCAGAGGGTCAGTACAAAGAGAGTGCTACACTGTCAGAGGATCAGTACTGAGGGAGTGCTGCACTGTCTGAAGGTCAGTACTGAGGGAGAGCTGCACTGTCAGAGGATCAGTGTGGAGGGAGTGCAGCATTGTCAGAGCGTCAGTACTGATGGAGTGCAGCACTGTCAGAGGTTAAGTACTGAGGGTGTGCTGCACTATCAGAGGATCAGTGTGGAGGGAGTGCAGCATTGTCAGAGGGTCGGTACTGAGGGAGTGCTTCGCTGTCAGAGGGTCAGTATTGAGGAAGTGCCGCGCAGTCTGAGGGTCACTACAGAGAGAGTGATACACTGTCAGAGGGTCAGTACTGAGAGAGTGCAGCATTCTCAGAGGGTCAGTACTGAGGGAGTGCAGCACTGTCAGATGGTCAGTACTGAGGAAGTGCTGCACTGTCAGAGGGTCAGTACTGAGGGAATGCTGCGCTGTCAGACGGTCAGTTCTGAGGGAGTGCTGCACTGTCAGAGGTTCAGTACTGAGGGAGTGCTGCACTGTCAGAGGGTCAGTACTGAGGGAGAGCTGCACTGTCAGAGGATCAGTGTGGAGGGAGTGCAGCATTGTCAGAGGGTCAGTACTGACGGAGAGCTGCAGTGTCAGAGGATCAGTACTGAGGGAGTGCTGCACTGTCAGAGGTCAGTAGTGAATTGAGAGCTGCACTGTCAGAGGATCAGTGTGGAGGGATTGCAGCATTGTCAAAGTGTCAGTGTGGAGAGAGTGCAGCTTTGTCAGGGGTTCATTACAGAGAGAGTGCTACACTATCAGAGGGTCAGTACTGAGGGAGCGTTGCACTGTCAGAGGGTCAGTACAAAGAGAGTGCTACACTGTCAGAGGATCAGTACTGAGGGAGTGCTGCACTGTCTGAGGGTCTTTATTGAGGGAATGCTGCCCTGTAAGAGGTTCAGTACTGAGGGAGTGTTGCACTGTCAGAGGGTCAGTACTGAGGGAATGCTGCACTGTCTGAGGTTCAGTACTGAGGGAGTGCTGCACTGTCAGAGGGTCAGTACTGAGGGAGAGCTGCACTGTCAGAGGATCAGTGTGGAGGGAGTGCAGAATTGTCAGAGGGTCAGTACTGATGGAGTGCTGCGCTGTCAGAGGGTCAGCACTGAGGGAATGCTGCACTGTCAGAGGGTCAGTACTGAGGGAGTGCATCACTGTTAGATGGTCAGTACTGATGGAGTGCTGCACTGTCAGAGGGTCTTTATTGAGGGAATGCTGCACTGTAAGAGGTTCAGTACTGAGGGAGTGCAGCACTGTCAGATGTTCAGTACTGAGGGAATGCTGCACTGTCAGAGGATCAGTGTGGAGGGAGTGCAGCATTGTCAGATGGTCAGTACTTAGGGAGTGCTGCACAGTCAGAGGGTCAGTGCTGATAGAGTGCTGCACTGTCAAAGGGTCACTGCTGAGGGAGGGCAGCACTGTCAGAGGGTCAGTATTGAGGGAATGCTGCACTGTCAGAGGGTCAGTACTGAGGGAATGCTGCACTGTCAGATGGTCAGTCCTGAGGGAGGGCTGCACTGTCAGAGAGTCAGTACTGAGGGAGTGCAGCACAGTCAGAGGGTCAGTACTGAGGGAATACTGCACTGTCAGTGGGTCAGTACTGAGGGAGCGCTGCACTGTCAGATGGTCAGTACTGAGGGAGAGCTGCACTGTCAGAGGATCAGTACTGAGGGAGTGCTGCACTGTCAGAGGTCAGTAGTGAGGGACTGGTGCACTGTCAGAGGGTCAGTACTGAGGGAGAGCTGCACTTTCAGAGGATCAGTGTGGAGGGAGTGCAGCATTGTCAAAGTGTCAGTGTGGAGAGAGTGCAGCTTTGTCAGGGGTTCATTACAGAGAGAGTGCTACACTATCAGAGGGTCAGTACTGGGAGAGCTTTGCACTGTCAGAGGGTCAGTACAAAGAGAGTGCTACACTGTCAGAGGATCAGTACTGAGGGAGTGCTGCACTGTCTGAGGGTCAGTACTGAGGGAGATCTGCACTGTCTGAAGGTCAGTACTGAGGGAGAGCTGCACTGTCAGAGGATCAGTGTGGATGGAGTGCAGCATTGTCAGAGGGTCAGTACTGATGGAGTGCTGCGCTGTCCGAGGGTCAGCACTGAGGGAGTACAGCACTGTTATATGGTCGGTAATGAGGGAGTGCTGCACTGTCAGAGGGTCTTTATTGAGGGAATGCTGCCCTGTAAGAGGTTCAGTACTGAGGGAATGCTGCACTGTCAGACGGTCAGTTCTGAGGGAGAGCAGCACTGTCAGAGAGTCAGTACTGAGGGAGTGCAGCACAGTCAGAGGGTCAGTACTGAGGGAGTACTGCACTGTCAGTGGGTCAGTACTGAGGGAGAGCTGCACTGTCAGATGGTCAGTACTGAGGGAGAGCTGCACTGTCAGAGGATCAGTTCTGAGGGAGGGCCGCACTGTCAGAGGGTCAGTACAGATGGAGTGCTGCACTGTCAGAGGGTCAGTACTGAGGGAGTGCTGCACTGTCAGAGGGTCAGTACTGAGGGAGTGCTGCAATGTCAGAGGATCAGTGTGGAGGGAGTGCAGCATTGTCAGATGATCAGTACTGAGGGAGTGCTGCGCTGTCAGAGGGTCAGTACTGAGGGAGAGCTGCACTTTCAGGGGATCAATGTGGAGGGAGTGCAGCATTGTCAGAGGGTCAGTCCTGATGGAGTGCTGCACTGTCAGCCGGTCAGTACTGAGGGAGTGCAGCACTGTCAGATGGTCAGTACTGAGGTAGTGCTGCACTGTCAGAGGGTCAGTACTGAGGGAGTGAATTCGCTGTCAGAGGTTCAGCACTGAGGGAGTGCCGCGCTGTCAGCCGGTCAGTACTGAGGGAGTGCAGCACTGTCAGATGGTCAGTACTGAGGTAGTGCTGCACTGTCAGAGGGTCAGTACTGAGGGAGAGCTGCAGTGTCAGAGGATCAGTACTGAGGGAGTGCTGCACTGTCAGAGGTCAGTAGTGCGGGAGAGGTGCACTGCCAGAGGGTCAGTACTGAGGGAGTGCTGCACTGTCAGAGAATCAGTGTGGAGGGAGTGCAGCATTGTCAAAGTGTCAGTGTGGAGAGAGTGCAGCTTTGTCAGGGGTTCATTACAGAGAGAGTGCTACACTGTCAGTGGGCCAGTACTGAGGGAGCGTTGCACTGTCAGAGGGTCAGTACAAAGAGAGTGCTACACTGTCAGAGGATCAGTACTGAGGGAGTGCTGCACTGTCTGAGGGCCAGTACTGTGGGAGAGCTGCGCTGTCTGAAGGTCAGTACTGAGGGAGAGCTGCACTGTCAGAGGATCAGTGTGGAGGGAGTGCAGCATTGTCAGAGGGTCAGTACTGATGGAGTGCTGCACTGTCAGAGGGTTAGCACTGAAGGAGTGCTGCACTGTCAGAGGGTCAGTACTGAGGGAGTGCAGCACTGTTAGATGGTCGGTACTGAGGGAGTGCTGCACTGTCAGAGGGTCTTTATTGAGGGTATGCTGCACTGTATGAGCTTCAGTCCTGAGGGAGTGTTGCACTGTCAGAGGGTCAGTACTGAGGTAGTGCTGCACTGTCAGACGGTCAGTTCTGAGGGAGTGCTGCACTGTCTGAGGTTCAGTACTGAGGGAGTGCTGCACTGTCTGAGGGTCAGTACTGAGGGAGAGCTGCACTGTCTGAAGGTCAGTACTGAGGGAGAGCTGCACTGTCAGAGGATCAGTGTGGAGGGAGTGCAGCATTGTCAGAGGGTCAGTACTGAGGGAATGCAGCACTGTCAGATCGTCAGTACTGAGGGAGTGCAGCACTGTCAGAGGGTCAGTACTGAGGGAGTGCTGCACTGTCAGATGATCAGTGTGGAGGGAGTGCAGCATTGTCAGAGGGTCAGTACTGAGGGAGTGCAGCACTGTCAGATGGTCAGTACTTAGGGATTGCTGCACAGTCAGAGGGTCAGTGCTGATAGAGTGCAGCACTGTCAGATGGTCGGTACTGAGGGAGTGGTGCAATGTCAGAGGGTCTGTATTGAGGGAATGCTGCACTGTAAGAGGTTCAGTACTGAGGGAGTGTTGCACTGTCAGAGGGTCAGTACAAAGAGAGTGCTACACTGTCAGAGGATCAGTACTGAGGGAGTGCTGCACTGTCTGAGGGTCAGTACTGAGGGAGATCTGCACTGTCTGAAGGTCAGTACTGAGGGAGAGCTGCACTGTCAGAGGATCAGTGTGGATGGAGTGCAGCATTGTCAGAGGGTCAGTACTGATGGAGTGCTGCGCTGTCGAGGGTCAGCACTGAGGGAGTACAGCACTGTTATATGGTCGGTAATGAGGATCAGTGTGGAGGGAGTGCAGCATTGTCAGAGGGTCAGTACTGAGGGATTGCTGCACAGTCAGAGGGTCAGTGCTGATAGAGTGCTGCACTGTCAAAGGGTCACTGATCTGGGAGTGCAGCACTGTCAGAGGATCAGTATTGAGGGAATGCTGCACTGTCAGAGGTTCAGGACTGAGGGAACGCTGCACTGTCAGATGGTCAGTCCTGAGGGAGGGCTGCACTGTCAGAGGGTCAGTACTGAGGGAGTGCAGCACAGTTAGAGGGTCAGTACTGAGGGAGTACTGCACTGTCAGTGGGTCAGTACTGAGGGAGAGCTGCACTGTCAGATGGTCAGTACTGAGGGAGAGCTGCACTGTCAGAGGATCAGTTCTGAGGGAGGGCCGCACTGTCAGAGGGTCAGTACAGATGGAGTGCTGCACTGTCAGAGGGTCAGTACTGAGGGAGTGCTGCACTGTCAGAGGGTCAGTACTGAGGGAGTGCTGCAATGTCAGAGGATCAGTGTGGAGGGAGTGGAGCATTTTCAGATGGTCAGTACTGAGGGAGTGCTGCGCTGTCAGATGGTCAGTACTGAGGGAGTGCCGCGCAGTCTGAGGGTAAGTAGAGAGAGAGTGCTACACTGTCAGAGAATCAGTACCGAGGGAGTGCTGCAGTGTCTGAGGGTCAGTTCTGAGTGAGAGTGGCACTGTCAGAGGATTAGTGTGGAAGGAGTGCAGCATTGTCAGAGGATCAGTACTGAGGGAGTGCAGCACTGTCAGATGGTCAGTACTGAGGGAGTGCTGCACTGTCAGAGGGTCTGTATTGAGGGAATGCTGCACTGTAAGAGGTTCAGTACTGAGGGAGTGCTGCACTTTCAGAGGGTCAGTACTGAGGGATTGCTGCGCTGTCAGACGGTCAGTTCTGAGGGAGTGCTGCACTGTCAGAGGTTCAGTACTGAGGGAGTGCTGCACTGTCAGAGGGTCAGTACTGAGGGAGTGCTGCACTGTCAGAGGGTCAGTACTGAGGGAGTGCTGCAATGTCAGAGGATCAGTGTGGAGGGAGTGTAGCATTTTCAGATGGTCAGTACTGAGGGAGTGCTGCGCTTTCAGAGGGTCAGTACTGAGGGAGTGCCGCGCAGTCTGAGGGTAAGTACAGAGAGAGTGCTACACTGTCAGAGAATCAGTACCGAGGGAGTGCTGCAGTGTCTGAGGGTCAGTTCTGAGTGAGAGTGGCACTGTCAGAGGATCAGTGTGGAAGGAGTGCAGCATTGTCAGAGGATCATTACTGAGGGAGTGCAGCACTGTCAGATGGTCAGTACTGAGGGAGTGCTGCACTGTCAGAGGGTCTGTATTGAGGGAGTGCTGCACTGTAAGAGGTTCAGTACTGAGGGAGTGCTGCACTTTCAGAGGGTCAGTACTGAGGGACTGCTGCGCTGTCAGACGGTCAGTTCTGAGGGAGTGCTGCACTGTCAGAGGTTCAGTACTGAGGGAGTGCTGCACTGTCAGAGGGTCAGTACTGAGGGAGTGCTGCACTGTCAGAGGGTCAGTACTGAGGGAGTGCTGCAATGTCAGAGGATCAGTGTGGAGGGAGTGTAGCATTTTCAGATGGTCAGTACTGAGGGAGTGCTGCGCTGTCAGAGGGTCAGTACTGAGGGAGTGCCGCGCAGTCTGAGGGTAAGTACAGAGAGAGTGCTACACTGTCAGAGAATCAGTACCGAGGGAGTGCTGCAGTGTCTGAGGGTCAGTTCTGAGTGAGAGTGGCACTGTCAGAGGATCAGTGTGGAAGGAGTGCAGCATTGTCAGAGGATCATTACTGAGGGAGTGCAGCACTGTCAGATGGTCAGTACTGAGGGAGTGCTGCACTGTCAGAGGGTCTGTATTGAGGGAATGCTGCACTGTAAGAGGTTCAGTACTGAGGGAGTGCTGCACTTTCAGAGGGTCAGTACTGAGGGATTGCTGCGCTGTCAGACGGTCAGTTCTGAGGGAGTGCTGCACTGTCAGAGGTTCAGTACTGAGGGAGTGCTGCACTGTCAGAGGGTCAGTACTGAGGGAGAGTTGCACTGTCAGAGGATCAGTGTGGAGGGAGTGCAGCATTGTCAGAGGGTCAGTACTGAGGGAGTGCTGCGCTGTCAGAGGGTCAGCACTGAGGGAGTGCCGCGCTGTCTGCCGGTCAGTACTGAGGGAGTGCTGCACTGTCAGAGGGTCAGTACTGAGGGAGTGCAGCATTGTCAGATGGTCAGTACAGCGGGAGTGCTGCACTGTCAGAGGGTCAGTACTGAGGGAGAGCTGCAGTGTCAGAGGATCAGTACTGAGGGAGTGCTGCACTGTCAGAGTGTCAGTACTGAGGGAGTGGTGCACTGTCAGAGGTTCAGTACTGAGAGAGAGCTGCACTGTCAGAGGATCAGTGTGGAGGGAGTGCAGCATTGTCAGAGTGTCAGTACTGAGGGAGTGCAGCTTTGTCAGTGGTTCATTACAGAGAGAGTGCTACACTATCAGAGGGTCAGTACTGAGGGAGCGTTGCACTGTCAGAGGGTCAGTACAAAGAGAGTGCTAAACTGTCAGAGGATCAGTACTGACTGAGGGCTGCACTGTCTGAGGGTCAGTACTGAGGGAGAGCTGCACTGTCAGAGGGTCAGGACAAAGAGAGTGCTACACTGTCAGAGGATCAGTACTGAGGGAGTGCTGCACTGTCTGAGGTCAGTACTGAGGGAGAGCTGCACTGTCAGAGGATCAGTGTGGAGGGAATGCAGCATTGTCAGAGGGTCAGCACTGAGGGAGTGCTGCGCTGTCAGAGGGTCAGCACAGAGGGAGGGCTGCACTGTCAGAGGGTCAGTACTGAGGGAGTGCAGCACTGTCAGTTGGTCAGTTCTGAGTGAGTGCTGCAATGCCAGAGGATCTGTATTGAGGGAATGCTGCACTGTAAGAGGTTCAGTACTGAGGGAGTGTTGCACTGTCAGAGGGTCAGTACTGAGGGAATGCTGCACTGTCAGACGGTCAGGTCTGAGGGAGTGCAGCACTGTCAGAGGTTCAGTACTGAGGGAGTGCTGCTCTGTCAGAGGGTCAGTACTGAGGGAGAACTGCAGTGTCAGAGGATCAGTACTGAGGTAGTGCTGCACTGTCAGAGGTCAGTAGTGAGGGAGTGGTGCACTGTCAGAGGGTCAGTACTGAGGGAGAGCTGCACTGTCAGAGAATCAGTGTGGAGGGAGTGCAGCATTGTCAAAGTGTCAGTGTGGAGAGAGTGCAGCTTTGTCAGGGGTTCATTACAGAGAGAGTGCTACACTATCAGAGGGTCAGTACTGAGGGAGCGTTGCACTGTCAGAGGGTCAGTACAAAGAGAGTGCTACACTGTCAGAGGATCAGTACTGAGTGAGTGCTGCACAGTCTGTACTGTACTGAGGGAGTGCAGCACTGTTAGATGGTCGGTACTGATGGAGTGCTGCGCTGTCAGAGGGTCAGCACTGAGGGAGTGCTGCACTGTCAGAGGGTCAGTACTGAGGGAGTGCAGCACTGTTAGATGGTCGGTACTGATGGAGTGCGGCACTGTCAGAGGGTCTTTATTGAGGGAATGCTGCACTGTAAGAGGTTCAGTACTGAGGGAGTGCTGCACTGTCAGAGGGTCAGTACTGAGGGAATGCTGCACTGTCAGAGGATCCGTGTGTAGGGAGTGCAGCATTGTCAGACGGTCAGTGCTGAGGGAGTGCAGCACTGTCAGATGGTCAGTACTTCGGGAGTGCTGCACAGTCAGAGGGTCAGTGCTGATAGAGTGCTACACTGTCAAAGGGTCACTGCTGAGGGAGTGCAGCACTGTCAGAGGGTCAGTATTGAGGGAATGCTGCACTGTCAGTGGGTCAGTACTGAGGGAATGCTGCACTGTCAGATGGTCAGTCCTGAGGGAGGGCTGCACTGTCAGAGAGTCAGCACTGAGGGAGTGCAGCACAGTCAGAGGGTCAGTACTGAGGGAGTACTGCACTGTCAGTGGGTCAGTACTGAGGGAGAGCTGCACTGTCAGATGGTCAGTACTGAGGGAGAGCTGCACTGTCAGAGGATCAGTTCTGAGGGAGGGCAGCACTGTCAGAGGGTCAGTACAGATGGAGTGCTGCACTGTCAGAGGGTCAGTACTGAGGGAGTGCTGCACAGTCAGAGGTTCAGTACTGAGGGAGTGTTGCAATGTCAGAGGATCAGTGTGGACGGAGTGCAGCATTGTCAGATGGTCAGTACTGAGGGAGTGCTGCGCTGTCAGAGGGTCAGTACTGAGTGAGAGCTGCACTGTCCGAGGATCAGTGTGGAGGGAGTGCAGCATTGTAGAGGGTCAGTACTGAGGGAGTGCTGCGCTGTCAGAGGGTCAGCGCTGAGGGAGTGCCGCGCTGTCAGCCGGTCAGTACTGAGGGAGTGCAGCACTGTCAGATGGTCAGTACTGAGGTAGTGCTGCACTGTCAGAGGGTCAGTACTGAGGGAGAGCTGCAGTGTCAGAGGATCAGTACTGAGGGAGTGCTGCACTGTCAGAGGTCAGTAGTGCGGGAGAGGTGCACTGCCAGAGGGTCAGTACTGAGGGAGAGCTGCACTGTCAGAGAATCAGTGTGGAGGGAGTGCAGCATTGTCAAAGTGTCAGTGTGGAGAGAGTGCAGCTTTGTCAGGGGTTCATTACAGAGAGAGTGCTACACTGTCAGTGGGCCAGTACTGAGGGAGCGTTGCACTGTCAGAGGGTCAGTACAAAGAGAGTGCTACACTGTCAGAGGATCAGTACTGAGGGAGTGCTGCACTGTCTGAGGGCCAGTACTGTGGGAGAGCTGCGCTGTCTGAAGGTCAGTACTGAGGGAGAGCTGCACTGTCAGAGGATCAGTGTGGAGGGAGTGCAGCATTGTCAGAGGGTCAGTACTGATGGAGTGCTGCACTGTCAGAGGGTTAGCACTGAAGGAGTGCTGCGCTGTCAGAGGGTCAGTACTGAGGGAGTGCAGTACTGTTAGATGGTCGGTACTGAGGGAGTGCTGCACTGTCAGAGGGTCTTTATTGAGGGTATGCTGCACTGTATGAGCTTCAGTCCTGAGGGAGTGTTGCACTGTCAGAGGGTCAGTACTGAGGGAATGCTGCACTGTCAGACGGTCAGTTCTGAGGGAGTGCAGCACTGTCTGAGGTTCAGTACTGAGGGAGTGCTGCACTGTCTGAGGGTCAGTACTGAGGGAGAGCTGCACTGTCTGAAGGTCAGTACTGAGGGAGAGCTGCACTGTCAGAGGATCAGTGTGGAGGGAGTGCAGCATTGTCAGAGGGTCAGTACTGAGGGAATGCAGCACTGTCAGATCGTCAGTACTGAGGGAGTGCAGCACTGTCAGAGGGTCAGTACTGAGGGAGTGCTGCACTGTCAGATGATCAGTGTGGAGGGAGTGCAGCATTGTCAGAGGGTCAGTACTGAGGGAGTGCAGCACTGTCAGATGGTCAGTACTTAGGGATTGCTGCACAGTCAGAGGGTCAGTGCTGATAGAGTGCTGCACTGTCAAAGGGTCACTGATCTGGGAGTGCAGCACTGTCAGAGGATCAGTATTGAGGGAATGCTGCACTGTCAGAGGTTCAGGACTGAGGGAACGCTGCACTGTCAGATGGTCAGTCCTGAGGGAGGGCTGCACTGTCAGAGGGTCAGTACTGAGGGAGTGCAGCACAGTCAGAGGGTCAGTACTGAGGGAGTACTGCACTGTCAGTGGGTCAGTACTGAGGGAGAGCTGCACTGTCAGAGGATCAGTTCTGAGGGAGGGCCGCACTGTCAGAGGGTCAGTACAGATGGAGTGCTGCACTGTCAGAGGGTCAGTACTGAGGGAGTGCTGCACTGTCAGAGGGTCAGTACTGAGGGAGTGCTGCAATGTCAGAGGATCAGTGTGGAGGGAGTGTAGCATTTTCAGATGGTCAGTACTGAGGGAGTGCTGCGCTGTCAGAGGGTCAGTACTGAGGGAGTGCCGCGCAGTCTGAGGGTAAGTACAGAGAGAGTGCTACACTGTCAGAGAATCAGTACCGAGGGAGTGCTGCAGTGTCTGAGGGTCAGTTCTGAGTGAGAGTGGCACTGTCAGAGGATCAGTGTGGAAGGAGTGCAGCATTGTCAGAGGATCAGTACTGAGGGAGTGCAGCACTGTCAGATGGTCAGTACTGAGGGAGTGCTGCACTGTCAGAGGGTCTGTATTGAGGGAATGCTGCACTGTAAGAGGTTCAGTACTGAGGGAGTGCTGCACTTTCAGAGGGTCAGTACTGAGGGATTGCTGCGCTGTCAGACGGTCAGTTCTGAGGGAGTGCTGCACTGTCAGAGGTTCAGTACTGAGGGAGTGCTGCACTGTCAGAGGGTCAGTACTGAGGGAGTGCTGCACTGTCAGAGGGTCAGTACTGAGGGAGTGCTGCAATGTCAGAGGATCAGTGTGGAGGGAGTGTAGCATTTTCAGATGGTCAGTACTGAGGGAGTGCTGCGCTGTCAGAGGGTCAGTACTGAGGGAGTGCCGCGCAGTCTGAGGGTAAGTACAGAGAGAGTGCCACACTGTCAGAGAATCAGTACCGAGGGAGTGCTGCAGTGTCTGAGGGTCAGTTCTGAGTGAGAGTGGCACTGTCAGAGGATCAGTGTGGAAGGAGTGCAGCATTGTCAGAGGATCATTACTGAGGGAGTGCAGCACTGTCAGATGGTCAGTACTGAGGGAGTGCTGCACTGACAGAGGGTCTGTATTGAGGGAATGCTGCACTGTAAGAGGTTCAGTACTGAGGGAGTGCTGCACTTTCAGAGGGTCAGTACTGAGGGATTGCTGCGCTGTCAGACGGTCAGTTCTGAGGGAGTGCTGCACTGTCAGAGGTTCAGTACTGAGGGAGTGCTGCACTGTCAGAGGGTCAGTAGTGAGGGAGAGTTGCACTGTCAGAGGATCAGTGTGGAGGGAGTGCAGCATTGTCAGAGGGTCAGTACTGAGGGAGTGCTGCGCTGTCAGAGGGTCAGCACTGAGGGAGTGCCGCGCTGTCAGCCGGTCAGTACTGAGGGAGTGCTGCACTGTCAGAGGGTCAGTACTGAGGGAGTGCAGCATTGTCAGATGGTCAGTACAGCGGGAGTGCTGCACTGTCAGAGGGTCAGTACTGAGGGAGAGCTGCAGTGTCAGAGGATCAGTACTGAGGGAGTGCTGCACTGTCAGAGTGTCAGTACTGAGGGAGTGGTGCACTGTCAGAGGTTCAGTACTGAGAGAGAGCTGCACTGTCAGAGGGTCAGTGTGGAGGGAGTGCAGCATTGTCAGAGTGTCAGTACTGAGGGAGTGCAGCTTTGTCAGTGGTTCATTACAGAGAGAGTGCTACACTATCAGAGGGTCAGTACTGAGGGAGCGTTGCACTGTCAGAGGGTCAGTACAAAGAGAGTGCTAAACTGTCAGAGGATCAGTACTGACTGAGGGCTGCACTGTCTGAGGGTCAGTACTGAGGGAGAGCTGCACTGTCAGAGTGTCAGGACAAAGAGAGTGCTACACTGTCAGAGGATCAGTACTGAGGGAGTGCTGCACTGTCTGAGGTCAGTACTGAGGGAGAGCTGCACTGTCAGAGGATCAGTGTGGAGGGAATGCAGCATTGTCAGAGGGTCAGCACTGAGGGAGTGCTGCGCTGTCAGAGGGTCAGCACAGAGGGAGGGCTGCACTGTCAGAGGGTCAGTACTGAGGGAGTGCAGCACTGTCAGTTGGTCAGTTCTGAGTGAGTGCTGCAATGCCAGAGGATCTGTATTGAGGGAATGCTGCAGTGTAAGAGGTTCAGTACTGAGGGAGTGTTGCACTGTCAGAGGGTCAGTACTGAGGGAATGCTGCACTGTCAGACGGTCAGGTCTGAGGGAGTGCAGCACTGTCAGAGGTTCAGTACTGAGGGAGTGCTGCTCTGTCAGAGGGTCAGTACTGAGGGAGAGCTGCAGTGTCAGAGGATCAGTACTGAGGTAGTGCTGCACTGTCAGAGGTCAGTAGTGAGGGAGTGATGCACTGTCAGAGGGTCAGTACTGAGGGAGAGCTGCACTGTCAGAGAATCAGTGTGGAGGGAGTGCAGCATTGTCAAAGTGTCAGTGTGGAGAGAGTGCAGCTTTGTCAGGGGTTCATTACAGAGAGAGTGCTACACTATCAGAGGGTCAGTACTGAGGGAGCGTTGCACTGTCAGAGGGTCAGTACAAAGAGAGTGCTACACTGTCAGAGGATCAGTACTGAGTGAGTGCTGCACTGTCTGAGGGTCTGTACTGAGGGAGTGCAGCACTGTTAGATGGTCGGTACTGATGGAGTGCTGCGCTGTCAGAGGGTCAGCACTGAGGGAGTGCTGCACTGTCAGAGGGTCAGTACTGAGGGAGTGCAGCACTGTTAGATGGTCGGTACTGATGGAGTGCGGCACTGTCAGAGGGTCTTTATTGAGGGAATGCTGCACTGTAAGAGGTTCAGTACTGAGGGAGTGCTGCACTGTCAGAGGGTCAGTACTGAGGGAATGCTGCACTGTCAGAGGATCCGTGTGTAGGGAGTGCAGCATTGTCAGACGGTCAGTGCTGAGGGAGTGCAGCACTGTCAGATGGTCAGTACTTCGGGAGTGCTGCACAGTCAGAGGGTCAGTGCTGATAGAGTGCTGCACTGTCAGATGGTCAGCACTTAGGGAGTGCTGCACAGTCAGAGGGTCAGTGCTGATAGAGTGCTACACTGTCAAAGGGTCACTGCTGAGGGAGTGCAGCACTGTCAGAGGGTCAGTATTGAGGGAATGCTGCACTGTCAGTGGGTCAGTACTGAGGGAATGCTGCACTGTCAGATGGTCAGTCCTGAGGGAGGGCTGCACTGTCAGAGAGTCAGCACTGAGGGAGTGCAGCACAGTCAGAGGGTCAGTACTGAGGGAGTACTGCACTGTCAGTGGGTCAGTACTGAGGGAGAGCTGCACTGTCCGATGGTCAGTACTGAGGGAGAGCTGCACTGTCAGAGGATCAGTTCTGAGGGAGGGCAGCACTGTCAGAGGGTCAGTACAGATGGAGTGCTGCACTGTCAGAGGGTCAGTACTGAGGGAGTGCTGCACAGTCAGAGGTTCAGTACTGAGGGAGTGTTGCAATGTCAGAGGATCAGTGTGGACGGAGTGCAGCATTGTCAGATGGTCAGTACTGAGGGAGTGCTGCGCGGTCAGAGGGTCAGTACTGAGTGAGAGCTGCACTGTCCGAGGATCAGTGTGGAGGGAGTGCAGCATTGTAGAGGGTCAGTACTGAGGGAGTGCTGCGCTGTCAGAGGGTCAGCGCTGAGGGAGTGCCGCGCTGTCAGCCGGTCAGTACTGAGGGAGTGCAGCACTGTCAGATGGTCAGTACTGAGGTAGTGCAGCACTGTCAGAGGGTCAGTACTGAGGGAGAGCTGCAGTGTCAGAGGATCAGTACTGATGGAGTACTGCACTGTCAGAGGTCAGTAGTGAGGGAGTGGTGCACTGTCAGAGGGTCAATACTGAGGGAGAGCTGCACTGTCAGAGGATCAGTGTGGAAGGAGTGCAGCATTGTCAAAGTGTCAGTGTGGAGAGAGTGCAGCTTTGTCAGGGGTTCATTACAGAGAGAGTGCTACACTGTCAGTGGGCCAGTACTGAGGGAGCGTTGCACTGTCAGAGGGTCAGTACAAAGAGAGTGCTACACTGTCAGAGGATCAGTACTGAGGGAGTGCTGCACTTTCTGAGGGTCAGTACTGAGGGAGAGCTGCACTGTCAGAGGATCAGTGTGGAGGGAGTGCAGCATTGTCAGAGGATCAGTGTGGAGGGAGTGCAGCATTGTCAGAGGGTCAGTACTGATGGAGTGCTGCACTGTCAGAGGATCAGTGTGGAGGGAGTGCAGCATTGTCAGATGATCAGTACTGAGGGAGTGCTGCTCTGTCAGAGGGTCAGTACTGAGGGAGAGCTGCACTTTCAGGGGATCAATGTGGAGGGAGTGCAGCATTGTAGAGGGTCAGTACTGAGGGAGTGAATGCGCTGTCAGAGGTTCAGCACTGAGGGAGTGCCGCGCTGTCAGCCGGTCAGTACTGAGGGAGTGCAGCACTGTCAGATGGTCAGTACTGAGGTAGTGCTGCACTGTCAGAGGGTCAGTACTGAGGGAGAGCTGCAGTGTCAGAGGATCAGTACTGAGGGAGTGCTGCACTGTCAGAGGTCAGTAGTGCGGGAGAGGTGCACTGCCAGAGGGTCAGTACTGAGGGAGTGCTGCACTGTCAGAGAATCAGTGTGGAGGGAGTGCAGCATTGTCAAAGTGTCAGTGTGGAGAGAGTGCAGCTTTGTCAGGGGTTCATTACAGAGAGAGTGCTACACTGTCAGTGGGCCAGTACTGAGGGAGCGTTGCACTGTCAGAGGGTCAGTACAAAGAGAGTGCTACACTGTCAGAGGATCAGTACTGAGGGAGTGCTGCACTGTCTGAGGGCCAGTACTGTGGGAGAGCTGCGCTGTCTGAAGGTCAGTACTGAGGGAGAGCTGCACTGTCAGAGGATCAGTGTGGAGGGAGTGCAGCATTGTCAGAGGGTCAGTACTGATGGAGTGCTGCACTGTCAGAGGGTTAGCACTGAAGGAGTGCTGCACTGTCAGAGGGTCAGTACTGAGGGAGTGCAGCACTGTTAGATGGTCGGTACTGAGGGAGTGCTGCACTGTCAGAGGGTCTTTATTGAGGGTATGCTGCACTGTATGAGCTTCAGTCCTGAGGGAGTGTTGCACTGTCAGAGGGTCAGTACTGAGGGAATGCTGCACTGTCAGACGGTCAGTTCTGAGGGAGGGCTGCACTGTCTGAGGTTCAGTACTGAGGGAGTGCTGCACTGTCTGAGGGTCAGTACTGAGGGAGAGCTGCACTGTCTGAAGGTCAGTACTGAGGGAGAGCTGCACTGTCAGAGGATCAGTGTGGAGGGAGTGCAGCATTGTCAGAGGGTCAGTACTGAGGGAATGCAGCACTGTCAGATCGTCAGTACTGAGGGAGTGCAGCACTGTCAGAGGGTCAGTACTGAGGGAGTGCTGCACTGTCAGATGATCAGTGTGGAGGGAGTGCAGCATTGTCAGAGGGTCAGTACTGAGGGAGTGCAGCACTGTCAGATGGTCAGTACTTAGGGATTGCTGCACAGTCAGAGGGTCAGTGCTGATAGAGTGCTGCACTGTCAAAGGGTCACTGATCTGGGAGTGCAGCACTGTCAGAGGATCAGTATTGAGGGAATGCTGCACTGTCAGAGGTTCAGGACTGAGGGAACGCTGCACTGTCAGATGGTCAGTCCTGAGGGAGGGCTGCACTGTCAGAGGGTCAGTACTGAGGGAGTGCAGCACAGTCAGAGGGTCAGTACTGAGGGAGTACTGCACTGTCAGTGGGTCAGTACTGAGGTAGAGCTGCACTGTCAGATGGTCAGTACTGAGGGAGAGCTGCACTGTCAGAGGACCAGTTCTGAGGGAGGGCCGCACTGTCAGAGGGTCAGTACAGATGGAGTGCTGCACTGTCAGAGGGTCAGTACTGAGGGAGTGCTGCACTGTCAGAGGGTCAGTACTGAGGGAGTGCTGCAATGTCAGAGGATCAGTGTGGAGGGAGTGTAGCATTTTCAGATGATCAGTACTGAGGGAGTGCTGCACTGTCTGAGGGCCAGTACTGTGGGAGAGCTGCGCTGTCTGAAGGTCAGTACTGAGGGAGAGCTGCACTGTCAGAGGATCAGTGTGGAGGGAGTGCAGCATTGTCAGAGGGTCAGTACTGATGGAGTGCTGCACTGTCAGAGGGTTAGCACTGAAGGAGTGCTGCGCTGTCAGAGGGTCAGTACTGAGGGAGTGCAGTACTGTTAGATGGTCGGTACTGAGGGAGTGCTGCACTGTCAGAGGGTCTTTATTGAGGGTATGCTGCACTGTATGAGCTTCAGTCCTGAGGGAGTGTTGCACTGTCAGAGGGTCAGTACTGAGGGAATGCTGCACTGTCAGACGGTCAGTTCTGAGGGAGTGCAGCACTGTCTGAGGTTCAGTACTGAGGGAGTGCTGCACTGTCTGAGGGTCAGTACTGAGGGAGAGCTGCACTGTCTGAAGGTCAGTACTGAGGGAGAGCTGCACTGTCAGAGGATCAGTGTGGAGGGAGTGCAGCATTGTCAGAGGGTCAGTACTGAGGGAATGCAGCACTGTCAGATCGTCAGTACTGAGGGAGTGCAGCACTGTCAGAGGGTCAGTACTGAGGGAGTGCTGCACTGTCAGATGATCAGTGTGGAGGGAGTGCAGCATTGTCAGAGGGTCAGTACTGAGGGAGTGCAGCACTGTCAGATGGTCAGTACTTAGGGATTGCTGCACAGTCAGAGGGTCAGTGCTGATAGAGTGCTGCACTGTCAAAGGGTCACTGATCTGGGAGTGCAGCACTGTCAGAGGATCAGTATTGAGGGAATGCTGCACTGTCAGAGGTTCAGGACTGAGGGAACGCTGCACTGTCAGATGGTCAGTCCTGAGGGAGGGCTGCACTGTCAGAGGGTCAGTACTGAGGGAGTGCAGCACAGTCAGAGGGTCAGTACTGAGGGAGTACTGCACTGTCAGTGGGTCAGTACTGAGGGAGAGCTGCACTGTCAGAGGATCAGTTCTGAGGGAGGGCCGCACTGTCAGAGGGTCAGTACAGATGGAGTGCTGCACTGTCAGAGGGTCAGTACTGAGGGAGTGCTGCACTGTCAGAGGGTCAGTACTGAGGGAGTGCTGCAATGTCAGAGGATCAGTGTGGAGGGAGTGTAGCATTTTCAGATGGTCAGTACTGAGGGAGTGCTGCGCTGTCAGAGGGTCAGTACTGAGGGAGTGCCGCGCAGTCTGAGGGTAAGTACAGAGAGAGTGCTACACTGTCAGAGAATCAGTACCGAGGGAGTGCTGCAGTGTCTGAGGGTCAGTTCTGAGTGAGAGTGGCACTGTCAGAGGATCAGTGTGGAAGGAGTGCAGCATTGTCAGAGGATCAGTACTGAGGGAGTGCAGCACTGTCAGATGGTCAGTACTGAGGGAGTGCTGCACTGTCAGAGGGTCTGTATTGAGGGAATGCTGCACTGTAAGAGGTTCAGTACTGAGGGAGTGCTGCACTTTCAGAGGGTCAGTACTGAGGGATTGCTGCGCTGTCAGACGGTCAGTTCTGAGGGAGTGCTGCACTGTCAGAGGTTCAGTACTGAGGGAGTGCTGCACTGTCAGAGGGTCAGTACTGAGGGAGTGCTGCACTGTCAGAGGGTCAGTACTGAGGGAGTGCTGCAATGTCAGAGGATCAGTGTGGAGGGAGTGTAGCATTTTCAGATGGTCAGTACTGAGGGAGTGCTGCGCTGTCAGAGGGTCAGTACTGAGGGAGTGCCGCGCAGTCTGAGGGTAAGTACAGAGAGAGTGCTACACTGTCAGAGAATCAGTACCGAGGGAGTGCTGCAGTGTCTGAGGGTCAGTTCTGAGTGAGAGTGGCACTGTCAGAGGATCAGTGTGGAAGGAGTGCAGCATTGTCAGAGGATCATTACTGAGGGAGTGCAGCACTGTCAGATGGTCAGTACTGAGGGAGTGCTGCACTGTCAGAGGGTCTGTATTGAGGGAGTGCTGCACTGTAAGAGGTTCAGTACTGAGGGAGTGCTGCACTTTCAGAGGGTCAGTACTGAGGGATTGCTGCGCTGTCAGACGGTCAGTTCTGAGGGAGTGCTGCACTGTCAGAGGTTCAGTACTGAGGGAGTGCTGCACTGTCAGAGGGTCAGTACTGAGGGAGAGTTGCACTGTCAGAGGATCAGTGTGGAGGGAGTGCAGCATTGTCAGAGGGTCAGTACTGAGGGAGTGCTGCGCTGTCAGAGGGTCAGCACTGAGGGAGTGCCGCGCTGTCAGCCGGTCAGTACTGAGGGAGTGCTGCACTGTCAGAGGGTCAGTACTGAGGGAGTGCAGCATTGTCAGATGGTCAGTACAGCGGGAGTGCTGCACTGTCAGAGGGTCAGTACTGAGGGAGAGCTGCAGTGTCAGAGGATCAGTACTGAGGGAGTGCTGCACTGTCAGAGTGTCAGTACTGAGGGAGTGGTGCACTGTCAGAGGTTCAGTACTGAGAGAGAGCTGCACTGTCAGAGGATCAGTGTGGAGGGAGTGCAGCATTGTCAGAGTGTCAGTACTGAGGGAGTGCAGCTTTGTCAGTGGTTCATTACAGAGAGAGTGCTACACTATCAGAGGGTCAGTACTGAGGGAGCGTTGCACTGTCAGAGGGTCAGTACAAAGAGAGTGCTAAACTGTCAGAGGATCAGTACTGACTGAGGGCTGCACTGTCTGAGGGTCAGTACTGAGGGAGAGCTGCACTGTCAGAGGGTCAGGACAAAGAGAGTGCTACACTGTCAGAGGATCAGTACTGAGGGAGTGCTGCACTGTCTGAGGTCAGTACTGAGGGAGAGCTGCACTGTCAGAGGATCAGTGTGGAGGGAATGCAGCATTGTCAGAGGGTCAGCACTGAGGGAGTGCTGCGCTGTCAGAGGGTCAGCACAGAGGGAGGGCTGCACTGTCAGAGGGTCAGTACTGAGGGAGTGCAGCACTGTCAGTTGGTCAGTTCTGAGTGAGTGCTGCAATGCCAGAGGATCTGTATTGAGGGAATGCTGCACTGTAAGAGGTTCAGTACTGAGGAGTGTTGCACTGTCAGAGGGTCAGTACTGAGGGAGAACTGCAGTGTCAGAGGATCAGTACTGAGGTAGTGCTGCACTGTCAGAGGTCAGTAGTGAGGGAGTGGTGCACTGTCAGAGGGTCAGTACTGAGGGAGAGCTGCACTGTCAGAGAATCAGTGTGGAGGGAGTGCAGCATTGTCAAAGTGTCAGTGTGGAGAGAGTGCAGCTTTGTCAGGGGTTCATTACAGAGAGAGTGCTACACTATCAGAGGGTCAGTACTGAGGGAGCGTTGCACTGTCAGAGGGTCAGTACAAAGAGAGTGCTACACTGTCAGAGGATCAGTACTGAGTGAGTGCTGCACTGTCTGAGGGTCTGTACTGAGGGAGTGCAGCACTGTTAGATGGTCGGTACTGATGGAGTGCTGCGCTGTCAGAGGGTCAGCACTGAGGGAGTGCTGCACTGTCAGAGGGTCAGTACTGAGGGAGTGCAGCACTGTTAGATGGTCGGTACTGATGGAGTGCGGCACTGTCAGAGGGTCTTTATTGAGGGAATGCTGCACTGTAAGAGGTTCAGTACTGAGGGAGTGCTGCACTGTCAGAGGGTCAGTACTGAGGGAATGCTGCACTGTCAGAGGATCCGTGTGTAGGGAGTGCAGCATTGTCAGACGGTCAGTGCTGAGGGAGTGCAGCACTGTCAGATGGTCAGTACTTCGGGAGTGCTGCACAGTCAGAGGGTCAGTGCTGATAGAGTGCTGCACTGTCAGATGGTCAGCACTTAGGGAGTGCTGCACAGTCAGAGGGTCAGTGCTGATAGAGTGCTACACTGTCAAAGGGTCACTGCTGAGGGAGTGCAGCACTGTCAGAGGGTCAGTATTGAGGGAATGCTGCACTGTCAGTGGGTCAGCACTGAGGGAATGCTGCACTGTCAGATGGTCAGTCCTGAGGGAGGGCTGCACTGTCAGAGAGTCAGCACTGAGGGAGTGCAGCACAGTCAGAGGGTCAGTACTGAGGAGTACTGCACTGTCAGTGGGTCAGTACTGAGGGAGAGCTGCACTGTCAGATGGTCAGTACTGAGGGAGAGCTGCACTGTCAGAGGATCAGTTCTGAGGGAGGGCAGCACTGTCAGAGGGTCAGTACAGATGGAGTGCTGCACTGTCAGAGGGTCAGTACTGAGGGAGTGCTGCACAGTCAGAGGTTCAGTACTGAGGGAGTGTTGCAATGTCAGAGGATCAGTGTGGACGGAGTGCAGCATTGTCAGATGGTCAGTACTGAGGAGTGCTGCGCTGTCAGAGGGTCAGTACTGAGTGAGAGCTGCACTGTCCGAGGATCAGTGTGGAGGGAGTGCAGCATTGTAGAGGGTCAGTACTGAGGGAGTGCTGCGCTGTCAGAGGGTCAGCGCTGAGGGAGTGCCGCGCTGTCAGCCGGTCAGTACTGAGGGAGTGCAGCACTGTCAGATGGTCAGTACTGAGGTAGTGCTGCACTGTCAGAGGGTCAGTACTGAGGGAGAGCTGCAGTGTCAGAGGATCAGTACTGAGGGAGTGCTGCACTGTCAGAGGTCAGTAGTGCGGGAGAGGTGCACTGCCAGAGGGTCAGTACTGAGGGAGAGCTGCACTGTCAGAGAATCAGTGTGGAGGGAGTGCAGCATTGTCAAAGTGTCAGTGTGGAGAGAGTGCAGCTTTGTCAGGGGTTCATTACAGAGAGAGTGCTACACTGTCAGTGGGCCAGTACTGAGGGAGCGTTGCACTGTCAGAGGGTCAGTACAAAGAGAGTGCTACACTGTCAGAGGATCAGTACTGAGGGAGTGCTGCACTGTCTGAGGGCCAGTACTGTGGGAGAGCTGCGCTGTCTGAAGGTCAGTACTGAGGGAGAGCTGCACTGTCAGAGGATCAGTGTGGAGGGAGTGCAGCATTGTCAGAGGGTCAGTACTGATGGAGTGCTGCACTGTCAGAGGGTTAGCACTGAAGGAGTGCTGCACTGTCAGAGGGTCAGTACTGAGGGAGTGCAGCACTGTTAGATGGTCGGTACTGAGGGAGTGCTGCACTGTCAGAGGGTCTTTATTGAGGGTATGCTGCACTGTATGAGCTTCAGTCCTGAGGGAGTGTTGCACTGTCAGAGGGTCAGTACTGAGGGAATGCTGCACTGTCAGACGGTCAGTTCTGAGGGAGTGCTGCACTGTCTGAGGTTCAGTACTGAGGGAGTGCTGCACTGTCTGAGGGTCAGTACTGAGGGAGAGCTGCACTGTCTGAAGGTCAGTACTGAGGGAGAGCTGCACTGTCAGAGGATCAGTGTGGAGGGAGTGCAGCATTGTCAGAGGGTCAGTACTGAGGGAATGCAGCACTGTCAGATCGTCAGTACTGAGGGAGTGCAGCACTGTCAGAGGGTCAGTACTGAGGGAGTGCTGCACTGTCAGATGATCAGTGTGGAGGGAGTGCAGCATTGTCAGAGGGTCAGTACTGAGGGAGTGCAGCACTGTCAGATGGTCAGTACTTAGGGATTGCTGCACAGTCAGAGGGTCAGTGCTGATAGAGTGCTGCACTGTCAAAGGATCACTGATCTGGGAGTGCAGCACTGTCAGAGGATCAGTATTGAGGGAATGCTGCACTGTCAGAGGTTCAGGACTGAGGGAACGCTGCACTGTCAGATGGTCAGTCCTGAGGGAGTGCAGCACTGTCAGAGGGTCAGTACTGAGGGAGTGCAGCACAGTCAGAGGGTCAGTACTGAGGGAGTACTGCACTGTCAGTGGGTCAGTACTGAGGGAGAGCTGCACTGTCAGAGGATCAGTTCTGAGGGAGGGCCGCACTGTCAGAGGGTCAGTACAGATGGAGTGCTGCACTGTCAGAGGGTCAGTACTGAGGGAGTGCTGCACTGTCAGAGGGTCAGTACTGAGGGAGTGCTGCAATGTCAGAGGATCAGTGTGGAGGGAGTGTAGCATTTTCAGATGGTCAGTACTGAGGGAGTGCTGCGCTGTCAGAGGGTCAGTACTGAGGGAGTGCCGCGCAGTCTGAGGGTAAGTACAGAGAGAGTGCTACACTGTCAGAGAATCAGTACCGAGGGAGTGCTGCAGTGTCTGAGGGTCAGTTCTGAGTGAGAGTGGCACTGTCAGAGGATCAGTGTGGAAGGAGTGCAGCATTGTCAGAGGATCAGTACTGAGGGAGTGCAGCACTGTCTGATGGTCAGTACTGAGGGAGTGCTGCACTGTCAGAGGGTCTGTATTGAGGGAATGCTGCACTGTAAGAGGTTCAGTACTGAGGGAGTGCTGCACTTTCAGAGGGTCAGTACTGAGGGATTGCTGCGCTGTCAGACGGTCAGTTCTGAGGGAGTGCTGCACTGTCAGAGTTCAGTACTGAGGGAGTGCTGCACTGTCAGAGGGTCAGTACTGAGGGAGAGTTGCACTGTCAGAGGATCAGTGTGGAGGGAGTGCAGCATTGTCAGAGGGTCAGTACTGAGGGAGTGCTGCGCTGTCAGAGGGTCAGCACTGAGGGAGTGCCGCGCTGTCAGCCGGTCAGTACTGAGGGAGTGCTGCACTGTCAGAGGGTCAGTACTGAGGGAGTGCAGCATTGTCAGATGGTCAGTACAGCTGGAGTGCTGCACTGTCAGAGGGTCAGTACTGAGGGAGAGCTGCAGTGTCAGAGGATCAGTACTGAGGGAGTGCTGCACTGTCAGAGTGTCAGTACTGAGGGAGTGGTGCACTGTCAGAGGTTCAGTACTGAGAGAGAGCTGCACTGTCAGAGGATCAGTGTGGAGGGAGTGCAGCATTGTCAGAGTGTCAGTACTGAGGGAGTGCAGCTTTGTCAGTGGTTCATTACAGAGAGAGTGCTACACTATCAGAGGGTCAGTACTGAGGGAGCGTTGCACTGTCAGAGGGTCAGTACAAAGAGAGTGCTAAACTGTCAGAGGATCTGTACTGACTGAGGGCTGCACTGTCTGAGGGTCAGTACTGAGGGAGAGCTGCACTGTCAGAGGGTCAGGACAAAGAGAGTGCTACACTGTCAGAGGATCAGTACTGAGGGGAGCTGCACTGTCAGAGGATCAGTGTGGAGGGAATGCAGCATTGTCAGAGGGTCAGCACTGAGGGAGTGCTGCGCTGTCAGAGGGTCAGCACAGAGGGAGGGCTGCACTGTCAGAGGGTCAGTACTGAGGGAGTGCAGCACTGTCAGTTGGTCAGTTCTGAGTGAGTGCTGCAATGCCAGAGGATCTGTATTGAGGGAATGCTGCACTGTAAGAGGTTCAGTACTGAGGGAGTGTTGCACTGTCAGAGGGTCAGTACTGAGGGAATGCTGCACTGTCAGACGGTCAGGTCTGAGGGAGTGCAGCACTGTCAGAGGTTCAGTAGTGAGGGAGTGCTGCTCTGTCAGAGGGTCAGTACTGAGGGAGAGCTGCAGTGTCAGAGGATCAGTACTGAGGTAGTGCTGCACTGTCAGAGGTCAGTAGTGAGGGAGTGGTGCACTGTCAGAGGGTCAGTACTGAGGGAGAGCTGCACTGTCAGAGAATCAGTGTGGAGGGAGTGCAGCATTGTCAAAGTGTCAGTGTGGAGAGAGTGCAGCTTTGTCAGGGGTTCATTACAGAGAGAGTGCTACACTATCAGAGGGTCAGTACTGAGGGAGCGTTGCACTGTCAGAGGGTCAGTACAAAGAGAGTGCTACACTGTCAGTGGATCAGTACTGAGTGAGTGCTGCACTGTCTGAGGGTCTGTACTGAGGGAGTGCAGCACTGTTAGATGGTCGGTACTGATGGAGTGCTGCGCTGTCAGAGGGTCAGCACTGAGGGAGTGCTGCACTGTTAGATGGTCGGTACTGATGGAGTGCGGCACTGTCAGAGGGTCTTTATTGAGGGAATGCTGCACTGTAAGAGGTTCAGTACTGAGGGAGTGCTGCACTGTCAGAGGGTCAGTACTGAGGGAATGCTGCACTGTCAGAGGATCCGTGTGTAGGGAGTGCAGCATTGTCAGACGGTCAGTGCTGAGGGAGTGCAGCACTGTCAGATGGTCAGTACTTCGGGAGTGCTGCACAGTCAGAGGGTCAGTGCTGATAGAGTGCTGCACTGTCAGATGGTCAGCACTTAGGGAGTGCTGCACAGTCAGAGGGTCAGTGCTGATAGAGTGCTACACTGTCAAAGGGTCACTGCTGAGGGAGTGCAGCACTGTCAGAGGGTCAGTATTGAGGGAATGCTGCACTGTCAGTGGGTCAGTACTGAGGGAATGCTGCACTGTCAGATGGTCAGTCCTGAGGGAGGGCTGCACTGTCAGAGAGTCAGCACTGAGGGAGTGCAGCACAGTCAGAGGGTCAGTACTGAGGGAGTACTGCACTGTCAGTGGGTCAGTACTGAGGGAGAGCTGCACTGTCAGATGGTCAGTACTGAGGGAGAGCTGCACTGTCAGAGGATCAGTTCTGAGGGAGGGCAGCACTGTCAGAGGGTCAGTACAGATGGAGTGCTGCACTGTCAGAGGGTCAGTACTGAGGGAGTGCTGCACAGTCAGAGGTTCAGTACTGAGGGAGTGTTGCAATGTCAGAGGATCAGTGTGGACGGAGTGCAGCATTGTCAGATGGTCATACTGAGGGAGTGCTGCGCTGTCAGAGGGTCAGTACTGAGTGAGAGCTGCACTGTACGAGGATCAGTGTGGAGGGAGTGCAGCATTGTAGAGGGTCAGTACTGAGGGAGTGCTGCGCTGTCAGAGGGTCAGCGCTGAGGGAGTGCCGCGCTGTCAGCCGGTCAGTACTGAGGGAGTGCAGCACTGTCAGATGGTCAGTACTGAGGGAGTGCAGCACTGTCAGAGGGTCAGTACTGAGGGAGAGCTGCAGTGTCAGAGGATCAGTACTGAGGGAGTACTGCACTGTCAGAGGTCAGTAGTGAGGAGTGGTGCACTGTCAGAGGGTCAATACTGAGGGAGAGCTGCACTGTCAGAGGATCAGTGTGGAAGGAGTGCAGCATTGTCAAAGTGTCAGTGTGGAGAGAGTGCAGCTTTGTCAGGGGTTCATTACAGAGAGAGTGCTACACTGTCAGTGGGCGAGTACTGAGGGAGCGTTGCACTGTCAGAGGGTCAGTACAAAGAGAGTGCTACACTGTCAGAGGATCAGTACTGAGGAGTGCTGCACTTTCTGAGGGTCAGTACTGAGGGAGAGCTGCACTGTCAGAGGATCAGTGTGGAGGGAGTGCAGCATTGTCAGAGGGTCAGTACTGATGGAGTGCTGCGCTGTCAGAGGGTCTGTATTGAGGGAATGCTGCACTGTAAGAGGTTCAGTACTGAGGGAGTGTTGCACAGTCAGAGGGTCAGTACTGAGGGAATGCTGCACTGTCAGATGGTCAGTTCTGAGGGAGTGCTGCACTGTCAGATGTTCAGTACTGAGGGAGAGCTGCACTGTCAGAGGATCAGTGTGAGGGAGTGCAGCATTGTCATAGGGTCAGTACTGAGGGAGTGCAGCACAGTCAGATGGTCAGTACTGAGGGAGTGCTGCACTGTCAGAGGGTCAGTACTGAGGGAGTGCTGCACTGTCAGAGGATCAGTGTGGAGGGAGTGCAGCATTGTCAGAGCGTCAGTAATGAGGGAGTGCTGCGCTGTCAGAGGGTCGGCACTGAGGAAGTGCCGCGCTGTCAGCCGTTCAGTACTGAGGGAGTGCTGCACTGTCAGAGGGTCAGTACTGAGGGAGTGCAGCACTGTCAGATGGTCACTGCTGAGGGAGTGCAGCACTGTCAGAGGGTCAGTACTGAGGGAATGCTGCACTGTCAGATGGTCAGTCCTGAGGGAGTGCTGCACTGTCAGAGGTTCAGTACTGAGGGAGTGCTGCACTGTCAGAGGGTCAGTACTGAGGGAGAGCTGCACTGTCAGAGGATCAATGTGGAGGGAGTGCAGCATTGTCAGAGGGTCAGTACTCAGGGAGTGCTGCACTGTCAGAGGGTCAGCACTGAGGGAGTGCCGCGCTGTCAGCCGGTCAGTACTGAGGGAGTGCAGCACTGTCAGAGGATCAGTGTGGAGGGAGTGCAGCACTGTCAGATGGTCAGTACAGCGGGAGTGCTGCACTGTCAGATGGTCAGTACTGAGGGAGAGCTGCACTGTCAGAGGATCAGTACTGAGGGAGTGCTGCACTGTCTGAGGTCAGTAGTGAGGGAGTGGTGCACTGCCAGAAGTTGTGAACTGAGAGAGAGCTGCACTGTCAGAGGATCAGTGTGGAGGGAGTGCAGCATTGTCAGAGTGTCAGTACTGAGGGAGTGCAGCTTTGTCAGGGGTTCATTACAGAGAGAGTGCACACTATCAGAGGGTCAGTTCTTAGGGAGCGTTGCACTGTCAGAGGGTCAGAACAAAGAGAGTGCTACACTGTCAGAGGATCAGTACTGAGGGAGAGCTGCACTGTCAGAGGGTCAGTACAA
>NW_026868528.1:0-39233 GCF_020745735.1 Hemiscyllium ocellatum | reverse complement strand
TGAGTTGGGGGGGTTGGATCTGGAGAAGAGGGGAGATTTAGAAAAACCAATGAAGTCAATGTTGATGCCATGTGGTCAAAGGCAGAAGATGAAGCATTCTTCCTCTAGTTGGTGGGTGGCTTGGATTTGGCGGTGGAGGAGGGTTTATGCCAGAAATGTTGATTCTCCTGCTCCTCGGATGTTGCCTGACCAGCTGTGCTTTTCCAGCACTACACTCTCGACTCTGATCTCCAGTGTCTGCAGTCCTCACTTTCTCCTCCATGGTGGAGGAGGCCCAAGACTTGTATGGTTTGGGTGGAGTGAAAGGGAGTGTTGAAGTAGTTGGCCAGAGGGCAGTGGGTTGGTTGGTGCATGTGTCCCAGAGATGTTCCCTGAAATGATCCATGAGTTGACATCCTGTCTCCCCGAAGTAGAGCAGACTACAGCGATTGCAATGAACACAGAAGATGAGGTGGGTGGATGTGCAGAAAATCTGTCGGATGTGAACAGATTCTTTGGGGCCTTGGATGGGGGGGGGGGGAAGTGTGGTGACAAGGGAAGGTGCTAGGTGTGGCGGGTGGGTCAATGCAGGGGGAGTGTGGTCCTAACGTGGGAATCACAGATGGAATGGTCGATGCGGAATGCTGATCGGGGTGGAATGGAAAATATATCTTTGGTGTTGGAAAAGGCAGAGGATAATGCATGGTATCTGGAGATTAGTGGGGTGGAAGGGTGGGACGGGGCAGAGATGTGCTGGAGGGCATTGTTGATCATATGGGAAGGGAAATTGCAGTCCTTGAAATAGGAGGACATGTGGGAGGTCCTGGATTAGAATTGCTCTTCCTGGGAGCAGATATGGCAGAGATGGAGGAATTGGGATAAAGGGATAACACTTTACAGGAGGAGGGGAGGTGGGAGTCGGTGGGTTTGAAATAGATGTCCACATTGAGTTGGTCACCTGAGATAGTGGCGGAGATGTTTTTGAAAGGGCTGGAGATGCCAGAGATTATGCATGTGAACTTAAGTTCAGGGTGGAAGGTGTTTTGTGAAGTTGATGAACTGTTCAACCTCCACATGGGAGCACGAGGTGGCATCAATACAGTCATCAATGTAGCAGAGGGAAAGGTGGGGGATGGTGACAGTGTAACTGCAGGATATGGATTGTTCCACATATTCTACGAAGAGGCAAGTATAGCTGGGGCCTATGTGGGTACCCATGGCTATTCTTTGGTTCGAAGGAAGTGCGAGGGTTTGAAGAGAAGTTGTTGAGGGTGATGGCCAGTCCCACCACTCAAATGAATATGTCAGAGGAGGGGCACTGGTTGGGTCGGCAAGAGAGGAAGAAACGAACGGCCTGGAGGCCTTCACCACAGCAGATGGACATGTACAGGGACTAGATGTCTACAGTGAAGATGAGGGTTTGGAGTCCAGGAAACGAAAGCCATGGAGGAGGTGGAGAGCGTGGGTGGTGACCCAAGTATATTCGGAAGTTTGTTGCAAGTCCCTCAATGCTGTCAAAGTTCAGCAACATGAGGCTAGTCAAACAGCCTGACAGTCACTGCACCCTACCTTTATACGCAACATCCTCAACACTACTACCCCCATCGGTGTTCTGTCTCATTGCGAAGGGGTGGCAGCAAAGTGGGAAACAGTCAGAGTTGTTAATATTGGCCCCCACGGAGTCTCATGCAATCAGGTCAAACATAGGTAAGGAAACTGCCTGCTGGTTCCTACAGAACACACACTGCCAGCTGATGAATCAGTGCTCCTCCAGGTCAAGCAATATTTCAAGAAAGCACAGAAGGTGGTAAGATGGCAGAATGGACTCTGGCTGTGGATGTCAATGACCAGCATCAAGACTAGCTCAGCAACCTCACTGCTGACTGAGCTGATCAGGTCCTAAAGGACGTTTCTGCCGGACTGGTTCAGCAACAGCTGGTGAGGGATCAATAAGAGGGAAATAAAATACTTAACTCCATCCTCACCAATCTGCTGGCTGCAGATACATCTGTCAATGACTGTCAGTAAGAGTGACCATCTCATACTCCTGTCTTCATATTGGTGATAATCTCCATTTTATTAACTGGGATAGACTTCAAGTAGGCCATTGAATCAGAATACCCAGGCCCTTCACTTTCTGAAAAAAGTACCCTTTCACCTCCACTTGTCCCACAATAGGCCCACAGCCTTAAGTGTTCTGACACTTCGAGTTCTGACACTTCATGTTCATCCAAGCACGTTTCAAAGGTTGTGAGGTTTCCTATCTCCACTACCCTCCCAGCTAGTGGTTTCCAGAACCCATCAGGTAGTAAAAAGTGAGGTCTGCAGATGATGAAGGGCTCTGGCCCAAAACGTCGAATTTCCTGTTCCTTGGATGCTGCCTGACCTGCTGTGCTTTAACCAGCAACACATTTTCAGCTCCAGAACCCATCACCCTCAGTGAAAATATCTGCCCTAAAATCTCCTCTAAACAATCCACCTTAATATTATGCTCCTCCAGTATTGACTTTACAACTAACAAGAACAGCTTCAACAACTATTCACCCTGTCACTGCTCCTCGTAACTTTATACACCCCTACCAGGTCCCACTCGGTGATCTCTACTGTCAAAGGCAACGACCTGACCTCACCCAGCCTTTCTTTCTTCATCAGTGAAATGCTCCGTCCCAGGCAACATCCTGGTGAAGCTCCCCTACACCCTCTCTAGTGCAATCACAGCTGGTCACCACACCACAGAAAAGTTACTGCTTTGTAACTCCCCTGTTAACCTGTCCTGCCGCCTTCAGGGGTCTGGAGGCAAGCATGACAAAATCTCTCTGCTCCTGATTTTTCTAGGGTTTTGCTATTTGATCACGTCCTTGACTTGCAAAGTGCATGACGACATATTTCTTGGTTAAATCCCATCTGTCACTACTCTGCCCATCTGACCAAGCTGTTGCAGAGGAGGTTTACCAGGATGCTGCCCGGACTGGAGGGCATGTCTTACGAAGAAAGGTTGAGGGAGCCAGGACTTTTCTCATTGGAGCGAAGAAGGATGAGAGGTGACGCGATAGAGTCATAGAGATGCACAGCACGGAAACCTTTAGTCCAATTCCTCCGTGCCGACCAGCTATCCCAACCTAATCTAGTCCCATCTTCCAGCACTTGGCCCATTTCCCTCTGAACGCCTTTTGTATGTTGCAATACTAGTCTTCACCACTTCCTCTGGCAGCTCATTCCATAGATGCACCACCCTGTGTTCAGCAGGTTGTGTGGGAGTGTCTGGGAAGGTAGTGGAGGCCAGAAAACTTACAATCTCTAAGGATTTGGATGAGCACTTGAAGTATCATAACCATAAAGGATCCGGTACCAGTGCAGGAAATTGGGATTAGTGCATGTTTAGTGGTAGTTGTGTTTGATGCAGATTCAATGGGCTGGAGTGCCTTTTCTGCACTGTATAAATCTATGACTATAACGCTGGACACTTTATCGATTTTCTGCATTGATCTATTTTGGTTTATTTTTGTTTTCAGATGGCCATAGTCAGAGGTTTACAATATGGAAACAGGCCCTTTGGCCTAACTTGCCACACTGTCCAGTTTTCACAATTAAACTTGTCTCAGTTGCCTGCATTTCGTCCATATCCCTCCATATTTCTCCTTGCCATGTCCCTGTCAAAATGTTTTTAAAATGACAATTATACTCATGAGACCGTAAGACATCGGAACACAAATTAGGCCATTTGCCCATTCAGCCCATTGAGTTTGCTCCGCCATTCAATCATGGCTGGTTTTTCAATCCCATTTTCCCACTTTCTTCCATAACCTTTGATCAATCAAACTTATCTGAATGTCTTAAATATACTCGACGACCTGGCCTCCACAGCCTTCAGTGGCAATGAATTCCGTAGATTCCCCACTCTCTGGCTGAAGAAGTTTCTCCTTATCTCTGTTCTAAAAGGTCTTCCTTTTACTCTAAGGCTGTACCCTCAGGTCCTAGTGTCTCCTAATAATAGAAACATCTTCCCATCATCCACTCTGTCCCGGCCAATCAATATTCTGTATATTTCAATCAGGTCCCTCCTCATCCTTCTAAACTCCATCGAGTATAGTCCCAGAGTGCTCAAACATTCCTCATAGGTAAAGCTTCCTCCTATGTTACTCACTTCCACCACTACCTCTGGCAGTGTTACAGATACTCACCATCCTGTGTGGGAAAAAATTGCCCCTCTAGACCCTTTTGTGTACTTCATCTTTCATCTTAACCCATGCCCTCCAGTTTTAGACTCCCCTACCGTGGGAAAAGCTGTTGGCAAGCTACCTTATCTGTGTTCTCTCATGACTTTATAGACAACTACAAGGTCACCCATCATTTTATTACTCTCTGGGGAGGACAAAGTTCTAGCATCTCCTTATAATTCAAGCCTTCCTGTCCAGGTAGTATCCTGGTAAATCTTTTCTGCAATCTTTCTACTTTAATATCCTTCCTACAGTAGATTAGAATTGCATGCAGTACTTCAAATGTGGCCTCACCAACTGGACTTTCCCGGACCACGAACCCACCATAGAACATCAGACCACTGTCGAAAATGTGTTGCTGGAAAAGCGCAGCAGGTCAGGCAGCATCCAAGGAGCAGGAGAGTCGACATTTTGGGCATGAGCCCTTCTTCAGGAATGAGGAGAGTGTGCCAAGCAGGCTAAGATAAAAGATAGGGAGGAGGGACTTGGGGGAGGGGCGTTGGAAATGTGATAGGTGGAAGGAGGTCAAGATGAGGGTGATAGGCCGGAGTGGGAGTGGGGCGCGGAGAGGTCAGGAAGAAGACTGCAGGTTAGGAAGGTGGTGCTGAGTTCGAAGGTTGGGACTGAGACAAGGTGGGGGGAGGGGAAATGAGGAAACTGGAGAAATCTGAGTTCATCCCTTGTGGTTGGAGGGTTCCAAGGCAGAAAATGAGGCGCTCTTCCTCCAGCCGTCGTCATCCCATCAGACCACTGTGTCCACTACAGTCACCAATCTCATTTAATCTGGTGATCCCACCTCCCAGCTGACAGTGTCCCAACCCTTGAGGAGAAAGTGAGGTCTGCAGATGCTGGAGATCAGAGCTGAAAATGTGTTGCTGGAAAAGCGCAGCAGCAGCCCTTCATCAGGCTCATGCCCGAAATGTCGACTCTCCTGCTCCTTGGATGCTGCCTAACCCTTTACCTAACACTACGGGCAATTTAGCATGGCCAATTCTTTGACTGCAAATCTTTGGACTGCAACAAATCATCCCAATTCCTGTACTCAAGCTCTGACTGAATGAAATCAATCATCACTTTAAATGTGTTGACTTCCTCTTGTGCCTTCTTTGAGCAGGAATGATTTCTCCCTACCTACTCTATCCAGCATGCTCATCATTTTGAAAACATCTATCAAATCTCCTCTTCACCATCCTCCTTCCAAGGAGAGCAGTCCCACATTTTTCAGTCTATCTTCAAACTTTCTTATTCCAGGAAACAGTTTTGTAAATCACATCTGTGCTCTCTGCAATGCTCATCTTTCCTATTATGTGGCACCCACAACTGTATACAATACTCTACATGTGACACCTGCAAACCTAAAGTTTAAAGTCTGGTTGAAGATTTGTAGCTCGGGTGTCCGTTGTTGTGGTTCTGTTCGCCGAGCTGGAAGTTTTTGCTGCAAACGTTTTGTTCCCTGGCTAGGGAACATCATTAGTGCTATTGGAGCCTCCTGTGAAGTGCTGCTTTGATGTTTCTTCCGGTATTTATAGTGGTTTGTTCTTGCTGCTTCCGGGTGTCAGTTTCAGCTGTAGTAGTTTGTATGTGGGGTCCAGGTTAATGTGTCTGTTAATGGAGTTTGTGGATGAATGCCATGCCTCTAGGAATTCCCTGGCACATAGACCTGGACCCCACATACAAACTACTACAGCTGAAACTGACACCGGAAGCGGCAAGAACAAACCACTATAAATACAGGAAGAAACATCAAAGCAGCGCTTCACAGGAGGCTCTAATAGCACTGATGATGTTCCCTAGCCAGAGAACGAAACGTTTGCAGCAAAAACTTCCAGCTCGGCGAACAGAACCACAACAACCTAAAGTTGTTGAACTCTATATGGAAATTTAACAAGGTTCTGGTACAACTTGCACCTTGTACTATACATTCCCATTAGTAAAGCTGAGGAAACTGAATGCTTGATTTACTGCTCTCCCTGCCTGTCCTCCCACCATTAGTGATCTGTGTATATATACAGAGCTGAAAATGTTTGCTGGAAAAGCACAGCAGGTCAGGCAGCCTCCAAGGAGCAGGAGAATCGACGTTTCGGGCATAAGCCCTTCTTCAGGCTCATGCCCGAAATGTCGACTCTCCTGCTCCTTGGATGTTGCCTGAGCTGCTGTGCTTTTCCAGCAACATATTTTCAGCTCTGATCTCCAGCATCTGCAGTCCTCACTTTCTCCTGTGTATATACCCAGCCAAGTCCCTCCACTCCTGCACTCCCTTTAGAATTGTATCCTGTAATTATGTGACTTTTTGTACAATAGAGTTAGCAGCAGTTAATATTTCTCCATCTCCACTCTCCAATGACCAGTACACACATTCTAGGTGAAGCAGCAATAGCTTACATATTTGCATATTGTCTACTTTACTCACTGCTCAGAATGTGATATCCTTTATGCTGGTGAGATTAACACTGACTGGGTGACCACCTTATGGAGCATCTTTATTCTGTCTGTAGGAATGACCGTTACCTCCCAATTGCTTGCCTTTTCAATAAATTAGGTAAAAACAATGACTGCAGATGCTGGAAACCAGATTCTGGATCAGTGGTGCTGGAAGAGCACAGCAGTTTAGGCAGCGTCCAACGAGCAGCGAAATCGACGTTTCGGGCAAAAGCCCTTCATCAGGAATGAACCTTGCTTTCAGGCTAACATTTCTATCCTGACCACAAGACAATAAAATGAAAGAATTGTATTTTGTTTTATTTGAAGTGGTCTGATCCACACTGTAAACATTCCAAACAAGCAAAGGTTTAAATTCTTGCACACATTTATCACATAGAGGGGCTATTCCAGATTCAAAACGAGAAAAGGCATCAGGGAGGATTTTGCAGTGGAGTCAGCTGATGTTTCGTTCCAGCATAACTAACACTCACAGCCTGGGCTCCAGAATTCAAAAGGTGAAAGGCAAAAATGCCCCGGTGCCTCAGAGCAGGGAGGAGGTGCCATGAGATAGCTGTGGGGACCACTCTTTGCTTGGATTCCCCAAAAAAGGTCTGCAAGTTGGAAAATACTTGAGGAGGGTGAATACAAACAGAAAGCTAAGCTTGCCATGAAGTGGCTGGTGTTCAGAATTTATAGCACATGCTCATCTCTGGCAGAATGGACATTGAGTAGAAAATGTAAAATTCTCACACATTCCTGGTTCAAACAATTACTATAGCATGACATTAAGCAGAATAATACAATAAAATTGGTTGAAATAAGTTTTCTAGGCAGGAAAAAAAACAGGCAGAACTAAATTCTGTCATGTATTTCTTTCTGATGTGCCTTAAAGGTAGGGGTAAGAAGTGCTGTTTGTTTTGGTATTTTGAACAACTGGAATTAAACAGATGAGAGGTTATTGTACCTTGGGCAGGGGAGTTAGCCTGAATGATGAGGCCAAGATTCATATCTAAAATCAGAAGGTAGATATGGAAACAAAAATAAGTTTAGGTTTTTCCCTGATGCAGCAAGTTATTTGAAATGACAGAAAACTGGGCGTTCACAAATGTAGTTCAGTTTCTGACTACACGAGTAGACATTCCATCTCCCATCACTCTTCATACCGCCACAAGCTTCATAACTCCCAAGGTCTTTTGGTTCACCGGGGGCCCAAAACCTAAACCAGAATAAAAAGATTCCATGAGCAAGATTTACACTGACTTCACCAGCAGGCGCCATCCTGACTGGTAACTCCCAAAAACTAACACATCGCCAAAAAGAAAAGCCCGTTAAGATTCAGTCCATTGTCTCTCCTCTGTCTGTTGTGTGTGCAATCCTGAAACTTATTAAGAAAGGTTTACATTACAATGTTATGGGACCTTTGTAAATCACTAACTTAACTTCAGCTGGAACATTTTGTCCAGGGCTGGGCACCATATTTTAGGAAGGATATTGAAACTTCAGAGAGGATATCGGGCAAATTGATTAAGGGAGCACCAGGGATGAGGAGCACCAGTTATGTTGGTGTGGGAAAGAAAGTGGCTGGAAGCAGTAAATGAACAACTATCATATAATTTGTTACTGGTTGATGAAGTGGAGTTAGTGGCCATTTGATAATGTCACTGAGCTCGTAATCTGAAGATTCCAGGCTAATATTCTGGGGATGTCAATTTGTGATATTGTGTGAGGGAATGGAGGCTGGTACAATTGCAACATTTAAAAGCCATCAGGGTGGGTACATGAATAGGAAGGGTTTAGAGGGATATGGGCCGGGTGTTGGCAGGTGGGACTAGATTGGATTGGGATATCCAGTCGGCATGGACGGGTTAGACCAAAGGATCTGTTTCCGTGCTGTACATCTCTATGACTCTATGTCTCACAAACCTTGATTGAGTTTTTTTGAGGAAGTAACTAAGAAGTTTGATGAGGGCACAGCAGTAGACAACTTTACTTGGACCTCAGGAAAGCCTTTGACAAGATTCCACATGGTAGACTAATTAGTAAAGTTAGATCACATTTGATCCAGAGTGAACTTGCCAATAGGATACAGAATTGGCCTGATGGTAGAAGACAGGTGTTGGAGGGTTGTTTTTCAAACTGGAGGCCTATGACCAGCAGCGTTCCATAGGGATTGGTGCTGGGTCCAGTTTTGTTTGTTATTTACATAAATTATTTAGACGAGAATGTAGAAAGTATGGTTAGTAGGTTTGCAGATGACATCAAATTTGGTGGTATAGAGACATAAAGAGTCAGAGAGATACACAGCACGGAAACAGACCTTTCAGTCCAACCCGTCCATGCTGACCAGATATCCCAACCCAATCTAGTCCCACCTGCCAGCACCCAGGCCATATCCCTCCAAACCCTTCCTATTCATATACCCATCCAAATGCCTCTTAAATGTTGCAGTTGTACCAGCCTCCACCACTTCCTCTGGCAGCTCATTCCATGCACGTACCACCCTCTGTGTGAAAAAGTTGCCCCTTAGGTCTCTTTTATATCTTTCCCCTCTCACCCTAAACCTATGTCTTCTAGTTCTGGACTCCCCAACCCCAGGGAAAAGATTTAGCCTATTTACCTTATCCATGCCCCTCATAATTTTGTAAACCTTTATAAGGTCACCCCTCAGTCTCCGACGCTTCAGGGAAAACAGCCCCAGCCTGTTCAGCCTCTCCCTGTAGCTCAAATCCTCCAACCCTGACAACATCCTAGTAAATCTTTTCTGAACCCTTTCAAGTTTCACAACATTTTTCCGATAGGAAGGAGACCAGAATTGCACGCAATATTCCAACAGTGGCCTAACCAATGTCATGTACGGCCGCAACATGACCTCCCAACTCTGTACTCAATACTCTGACCAATAAAGGAAAGCATATTAAATGCCTTCTTCACTATCCTATCTACCTGCGACTCCACTTTCAAGGAGCTATGAACCTGCACTCCAAGGTCACTTTGTTCAGCAACACTCCCTAGGACCGTACCATTAAGTGTATAAGCCCTGCTTTCCCAAAATGCAGCACCTCGTATTTATCTGAATTAAACTCCATCTGCCACTTCTCAGCCCATTGGCCCATCTGGTCCAGATCCTGTTGTAATCTGAGGTGTCCCTCTTTGCTGTCCACTACACCTCCAATTTTGGAGTCATCTGCAAAATTACTAACTGTACCTCTTATGCTCGCATCCAAATCATTTATGTAAATGACAAAAAGTAGAGGACCCAGCACCGATTCTTGTGGCATTCCACTGGTCACAGGCCTCCAAATGGCTAGTTCTCCCTGTATTCCGTGAGATCTAACCTTGCTAACCAGTCTCCCATGGGGACCTTGTCGAATGCCTTACTGAAGTCCATATAGGTCACATCTACCGCTCTGCCCTCATCAATCTTCTTTGTTACTTCCTCAAGAAACTCAACCAAGTTTGTGAGACATGATTTCCCACGCACAAAGCCGTGTTGATTATCCCTAATCAGGTTATCTATGATTACAAAGAGATCTTAATCAATTGGATCAATGGGCTGAAGAGTAGGAGATGACGTTTGATTTGGATAAATGTGAAGTATTGCATTTTGGTAAAACAAATAAAGGGAAGGGCTTATATAATTCAAAGTAAGGTCTTACGTCATGTTATAGAACAGAGAGACTTTGGAGTGCAGGTACATAATTGTTTACTTCACATATAGATAGGGTGGTTAAGGAGGCATTTAGCAGGCTTGTCTTGTTTGCTCAAATCTTTGAGTACAGGAGATAGGACATCATGTAGAATTTGTACACGTTGTTGAAACATCTTCTAGAGTCTGTGTCCAGTTCTGCTTACCCCTTATAGGAAGGACGGTATTAAGTTGGAGTGGATGCGGAAGAGATTTCCCAGGATGTTGCTGAGAATGGAGAGTTTGAGTGATGAGGAGGGGCTGGATAAGCTGGGACCTTTTCCATAGGAATGAAGGAGGTTGAGGTTATAGAGGTTTAATAAATCATGAGAGGTATAGTCTTTTAATAAAAAGTGAGGCCTGCAGATGCTGGAGATCAGAGCTGAAAATGTGTTGCTGGTTAAAGCACAGCAGGTCAGGCAGCATCCAAGGAACAGGAAATTCGACGTTTCGGGCCAGAGCCCTTCATCAGGAATTCCTGATTAAGGGCTCTGGCCCGAAACGTCGAATTTCCTGTTCCTTGGATGCTGCCTGACCTGCTGTGCTTTAACCAGCAACACATTTTCAGGTATAGTCTTTTCCCTAGGGTGGGGCATTTCAAGACTATACCCTATAATTTTAAAGTTAGGGGAGAAAGATTTAAATAACACATGAGGGACAACTATTTTTACACAGGGAGTGGTTCGTGTGTTCAATGAACTTCCAGAGGAAGTGGTGGATGCGGGTATGGTTACAACATTTAAAGAACGTTTCGATAAGCACATGAACGAGAAATGTTAGGGTGGATATTGGCCAAGTGCAGGCAGCCAGGACTAGTCTAGTTTGGGATTATGGTCAGCGTGGACTGGTTGGAATGAATGGTCTGTTTCTGTGCTGCATAACTCAATGATTTCACACTGTGACAGCTGGTAGAATTTAAAGTCAGTTCAGACCTCTGGAGTATTTAAAATAATGTTGGGGAACTAGCATTGCTTGTTGTAAATAGGTTCACTCATGTCAGTTCAGGAAGGAAATCCGCCATCTTTACCTGGTCTGGCCTAAGTGTGACTCTCGTGAATCTTAACTGGCCTCTGAAATGCCACTCAAGGGCAATTAAGGATGGGCAACAAATGCTGGCTTTGCCAGTGATGCCTACATCCCGTGAAGGAATAAAAACATGTTGTTCAGGAAAGACGTCCACCTGAGAGGACAACCTGGGGTTGTGAGTGAAATACATACTCCTTCAGGAGTGTACTGGGATGGGTGATTGGTGCTACATTGGACAGGAGCATCCCATCTGACTCACTGGGGGAGCTGGCCTGTGCTAGATTTCTCTTGGTTTTAGATGTGTACCTCCCAAATTTCAGCAGGATGGGGCTCAGATCAGCAATTTACATTAATATAATGCCCTTAATGTCGTTAGGAACAGAAGTGCAGGTATTGGCCATTCAGTTCCTTGATCATGCTCTACCATTCTAACTTGTGGCCAGACATTAACCTCAACGCCACATTCCCACATTATCCCTGCACCCTGATGTTATTAATAACGGAAATCGATTAGTCTCTTTCTTGAACACACTCAGTGGCTGTGCCTCTACTGGCCTTTGCAGTTGAAAATTCCAAAAGATTCACCTCCCCTCAAGTAAAGAAATTCCTTCCAGTCTCAGTCCTAAATGGCCAATCCCTTGTTCTGAGATTGTTTACTGTTTCTACACAGGAAACATCCTTTCTGCATCTACTCTGTCCAACACTTAAAGATGAGTTTTTCTAGGAATACAGGTCTAATCTCCGCAATCTCTCCTCATAGCAGGCAAAACAATCCTTTTCATTGTATTTTGGTATGTGACAGTAATAAATCAAATCAAATCAAATCACGGGACAATCCCATCATTCCAGGACTCAGTCTGCTGGGCCTCTGCTACATTCCTCCTGAGTAGATAAGTCCCTTCCTTCTTGAGGATAGGGCTCAGAACAATACACAATACCCCAAGGGCTGCCTCACCAATGTTTGATACACTTGAACCAAGAATTGCTTAATCTTATATTAAATCATCTTATGAAAAAGGCTAACATGTCATTTCTCTTCAGAACTGCTTGTTTCATTTGAATGCTAATTTACAGCGATTTATGAACAATGATACTAACCATAAGTAGTAAAATATCTAAGAGATTTCACAAGGGCATTATCAAATGGAATTCAGTGGCAAGGTACACACAGAGGCATTAGAAAGCTCTTTCAAAAAGTGATAAACTAAGGTAGAGAGACATATAGGCTCCAGAGGGAACTCCAAGCTTAAGTGCCTGGAAGCTGAAGAAACACCCACAAACATGTATAAGAATGAGGAGCAGGAATAGGCCATCCAGCCCTTTGAGCCTGCTCTGCTATTTAACATAATCATGGCTGATCTCATTTTAGCCCCAACTTCACTTTCCTGTCACTTCCCAAATTCCTTTATCCATCAGTACTTAAAAATCTGTCTACCTCCTCCTTAAATTTACTCAATGTTCCAGCACCCACCACATCCAGAGCCCTTTGAGAAAAGTAACTCTCCCTCATCTCAGTTTCCAATCTGCTCCCCTTTAGCTGAAAACTATAACCTCTCATTCTGGGTTACCCCACAAAGAGAAACAGCTGCTCAACATCTACCTTATCAATCTCTTTTAGCATCGTATATACGTCAGTTAGATCTCCCATTCTTCTCAACTCCAACAAGTATAGACCTAAACTGCTCAAATTCTCCTCAAAAGGCATGTCTTTCATCGCTGTAAATAATCTATGGATTGAAATCCAGACTGTTACAGGGGCCAGGATTAGAGACATAGAGTCCTACAGCAGAGAGACAGGCCCTTTTTGCCCACACTGGTCCAACCAAAATGTCCATCCACTCCAACCCCATTCCCTTACACTTGGCCCATATCCTTACAAACCTTGCCTATCCATGTATTGATCCAAATACCTTTTAAATGTTGTTATTGTACCTACATCAATCACTTCTACTGGCAGCTCATTCCATATGCATAAAAAAGTTGCCCCTCAGGTTCCTTTTATTCTTTCCCCTCTAACCTTAAACTGCTCCCCCCTAGTCCTCGATTCCCAACCTTGGGAGAAAGACTGAGTGCATTCACCCTATCCATGCCTCTCATGTTCTTCTACAGTTCTATAAGATTCCCCCCTCAATCTCCTATGCTCTAAAGAAAGCTTGTCCAACCTCACCCTTGCACTCAGACTCTTGACTCCTGGCAACATCTTTGTAAATTTCTTCTGCACCCTTTCCAGTTTAATAACATCCTCATTGTAGCAAGGTGACCAAAACTGAACACAATACTCCAAGTGCAGCCTCACCAATGTCCAGTCCAACTGCAACACAACTTCCCAACGTCTATACTCACTGCCCTGACTGATGAAGGCCAGTGTGCCAGAAGCCTTCTTCACTGCTCTGTCTACCTGTGACTCCACTTTCAGAGAACCGTGCACCTGAACTCCAAGGTCCCTCTGTTCCACTACACTCCTTAAGGCCCTACCATTCACCATGACACTCCTACCTTGATTTGACTTTCCAAAATGCAACACCTCACACTTATCTCTATTAAACTCTCTTTGCCATTTCTCAGCCCACTTTCCCCAGCTGATCAATGTCCTGCAATTTCTGATCATCTTCCTCACTGTCCATGATACCACCTATTTTTGTGCCATCTGCAAACTTACTAATCATTCAAATCATTGATAATGATAACAAACAGCAATGGGCCCAGCACTGCCCCCTGAGGCACTCCACTAGTCTCAGGCCTCCAGTCCAACAAGCATCCTTCCACTATTACCTCTGCTTCCTACCATCAAGCCAATTGTGTAACCAATTTGCCAACTCCCACTGGATTCCATGTGATCTAACCTTCCAGAGCAACCTATCATATGGAACCTTATCAAAGGCCTTACTGAAATCCATATAGACAATGTCCGCTGCACTGCCCTCGTCAACGTTTCTGGTCACTTCATCAAAGAACTCTACAAAGTTGTGAGGCATGATCATCCACTCACAAAGCCATGCTGACTATTCCTAATCAAGCCCTGTCTTTCCAAATACACATGTATCTTATCTCTCAAACTTTTCTCAAGTAGCTTACCGGCCACAGATGTCAAACTTACTGTCTATAGTTCCCAGGTTTTTCTTTGTAGCCCTTCTTGAATAAGGGCACAACATTCACGACCCTCCAGTCTTCCAGGACCTCACTCATGGCTCACATTGATGCAAAAATATTAGGCAGGACCTCTGCAATTTCTTCTCTAGCCTCTGGCAGTTTTTTTGGATATATCTGACCAGGACCAGGAGAATTATCCACCTCATATATTCTAATATATTTAACACCTCCTCTCCTGTGATATGGATGTCCCTAAGATATGACCACTAACCTTCCCAAGTCTTCATGTCTGTCTCCATGGTAAACACAGAGGAGAAATATTCATTGAGAACCTAACCCATCTTTTGCAGTTCAACACGTATATGTTCACTTTGGTCCTTGAGGGGTACTATTCTCTCTCTAGTATTCTTTTTCCTTTAATATTGTTATTGAGGTGTAATGTACCTTTAAAAGAGTTGAAAGGCCGGCAAGGACTTAGCAAGCTCACAGAGTGCTGGAGAATTTACAATGTAATATTTGGTTGAACAGCTAACAGTAGCTGGATTACTATGAGACAAAACCAAATACAAATTCGGCCAATCAGTTTAAATTATGCCCCAAGATACCAAACTCCTATCAAGTTTGCATTTAGAATTTTGACAATATTAAAACCAATGAAACGATCCGATGTTATGGGGTATAAAATTGGACATTATGAACTAGCCATATCTGGTCGGCATGGACGGGTTGGACCGAAAGGTCTGTTTCTATGCTGTACATCTCCATGACTCTATGAGTTAGCCAGTGGCAAAGAGCAGCAAGCCACCAGCTAGTACAGACTGTCAGCAGGTCTGCTCTCTAAAGCTAAAGATAGCTTTATCTATCAAAGGTCTGTGAAGCAGAATCACTAAGAAACAGAAAAGAAGACGGAAAAATCTACAGAGGAAACTCAACAAAGCTGACTGGTTTTGAAACGTGACTTTTTTTGTAAATTGTAATCAGGATTTTGTTATTGGATTAGTATTGTAGAGGGGGAGGTAAAAGATAGGTTTAAGAGAGAAGAGTTGTAAATAGTTGTTAGTTAATATTCTGTTAGACTTAAAGAATAAAGTTGTTAGTTTTTACTTTAAATAGTGACTTTTGGGATAATTCTTTGCCTCTCGAATTTTAAGAGATTACAGCACGGGGTAAATTTTATCTGTGTTGCTGGTTTAAATTCGTGGAGTGGTTTACCCCATGTCATAGCTTTTAAAGGCCTCCCACTTGCTGGTGGTCCCTTTGCCTACAATCAACCCCTTGAAGTTCCTGGATAATTCCGTCAAAATTCACCTTGCTCCAGTTTAGAACTTGAACCTGGGGACCAGTTTTGTCCCTCTCCATATCTGTTTTAGAATTAATGGAACTATGGTGACTGGTTCCAAAGTGCTCCCCCTGTCACCTGTCCTGCCCTATGTCCCAAGAGTAGGTCGAGTTTTCCCCTTTCCGAGTCAGAACTTGAGGAAACTTTCCTCAGTGCACTTAACACATTCCACCCCAGCTCAGCCCTTAACACTCCAGCAATCCCAGTCTACGTTTGGAAAATTAAAATCCCCTACTATGACAATTCTATTGCTCCTGGAAATCTCCCCAGTCTCCCTGCATACTTGTTCCTCTAATTCCTGTTGACTATTTGGGGGCTGATAGTACAACCCCAACAACGTCATCATCCCCTTTTTACTTCTTAGTTCCACCCACAAAGCCTGACTGGATGATACTTCAATTATTTCATCTCCGATTACTGCTGTGACACTCACCTTAATCAGAAATACAACTTCCCCGTCCTCTCTTTCCACCACCTCTGTTCTGCCTAAAGCACCTGAACCCTGGCACATTAAGCTGCCAGTCCTGTCCCTCCCTTAGCCATGTTTCTATAATATCTCAGTCCCACATACCTATCCACACCGAGTTCATCAGCCTTACCTGTCAGACCTCTCGCATTGAAATAGATGCAGTTTAATCCAACAGGCACTCCTTGCTCCCTGTCATGTTCCAGCCTGAATTCTCTCTTCTCTTTACAGTTTCTGATTACAGTGTCTCCTTCCAGCCTTGCACTTGCCCTCCTGCTGTTGGGGATCCCATCCCCCGCCAATCTAGTTTAAACCCTCCATTGAAGCACTAGCAAACCTGGTCCCCCCGGAGATGAGGGTTAGAGGAGATGACAGTTGCATAAGTGTCAGGAGAAGGGTAATTACTTGGGACTGAGATGAGGAGAGATTGCTTCACTCAGAGGTTTCTGAATTTTTGGAATTCTCTCCCTCAAAGAGTTGTGGATGCTCTGGGATGGACAGATCTTTGCTGCCTCAGGCTATCAGTGAGCCAGCAGGCAACTGTTGAACCCAGGGTCAGGTGTGATCATATTGATTAGTGTAGCAGGTTCGATGGGCAGAATGATCTACTCCAGCTACAATGTCAGAAGTCACATGACACCAGGTTATTGTCCAGCAAACGTTTATTTGAAATCACAAGCTTTCAGAGTGCTACTTCTTCATCAAATGAAATCTCAACGAAGGAGCAGCGCTCCGAAAGCTTGTGATTTCAAGTAATCTTATTGGACTATGACTTGGTGTTGTGTGATTTCTGACTTTGTTCACCCCAGTCCAACACCGGTATGTCCACATCATGTACTCCAGTTCCAGTTTCAGTTGCTCTTAGTAGAGCTTGGTGGGGGGTGTGGGGGTGAGGAAATGCATGGCTTGGATAATGGACATGGCCAAAACCAAATGGCATTGGGAACTGACCGTCAAAAGCTGGTTTCTGTTTGATGTACACAGTTTAGCATCATGGAGCTTAACAGAAAAAGAACATGCAGGCCATTTTAACACAAAGACTGAGTGTATAAAAAGCTTACTTACTTGAATGTAGTATTATATTGTGTTCCATCCACCCAACCCCAATTATCCATGTTATTTGTCTCGTTGAGTCCAATCCAGTGTCGATTTGATTCAATTCCTTTATTCAAAAATCCCTGTGGGGGTCCAAATAAATTCTCAATGTAAGTGCAGTTTTAACAAAACGACGTGAAAACTATGTCAGTGTGACATAAGTTGGTAGGAGCCATTAGGATGTCGTGAGTGATCGATCACCAGCTGTGCAAGTAAGTACACCTGTATAGGAAAGACATGATCCAGATGTTTGGTCTTAGAGCTTATTAAACTGCAGGATGATGAGTGTGTGAAGGTTATTAGCGTGTCTGAGACTTACTGGTGAGCAATGGCCTGGGGACTGTGTGTGTGTGTGTGTGTGTGTGTGTGTGTGTGTGTGTGGTGTTGGGATTCAGGGACAGGGAGATCAAAAGTCACAAATCAATTCCTTCTCCTTCTAATTCCTCACTTAGATTATCATTCTCGCTTCTCAGTTCCCGTTAGACTGAGGTTTCGGCCAGATGGGAAGCTAGTGTGTCCCTGGAAAATCAGACTCTGAGTAAGATTTGAACTAAGTCCTTGGGCCCTATACCTGCTCTAGACGTGGGGCAAGGACACACCTCATTTCCTGCTTTTCTGACAAGTTGTCGAGTACAACACAGGCTAAATCAATGAACATGTGTTTCCTGCCCGCCATCTTGTGCACATAAGAATCTTGGGGAAGCCTGAGGAATGAAAACTTAAATTCAGGCTGACCCCTCCAAGGCCTCATCAATAGCAACTTTCAAATTGACACTCAATACGTTGAGTAGGAAAGAGAACTTCACACAGAGATTCAGTCCATATTTCTACAAGAACAGGATACGGGTAGACAACAATTGGAACATCTCACCTGTGTACTCACAAGGAATTGTCATTGTGTGTTTATGACAGGCTGGGGGGAGCAATGATATTTATCATTATGTGAATGGATTTGTGATCGCAGAGGGTCAACAGTAATGGACAACAGACAGAAACACTGACCCAAATCTCGACAGGATTTTTTAGAGGGCAAATGAGTTGCGATCCGGAAATGCTTCATTTCTCATTCTATCTTTTCATGGGATGTGGTCATCATGTTTGGTGCCTAATCCCTAATTGTCCTTCGAGAACTATTCGGTGTCAATCATATCTGTATGTGACTTCAAACAGACAGATTTTTTTCTCTAAAGGACATTACTGAACCACATAGGCTTTTACTACTATCAATAATAATTGTCATAGTCATCATTAATTAAACCTGTTTTAAACATCCAGAGTTTATAATTAAATTTAATTCCCACTTGACTCCAATGTGGGATTTAAACGTATATCCCCAGAGAAATGATTTGGCTCCAGGTCATTAGTCCAGGGACATTACCACATTCCCAATATCTCCCCGCAGAGTTTGTTTCCTATTCAGGAAGCCAGCTTGACAGACTTGTCCCACACACCCTCATTACTAGACTCAGGGTGGGAGGGAGTGATGGAAGGAGGGAAGCAAGTTTTGGGGGAGGGGAGGTGATCAAGGATGTAGTTCACCTGCTCTTCTTGTCCACCCAGCAGTGTTTAAAATATATTTGACTGTTCCATTCAGAAAGTGTCACCTCCCATTAGCTGCAGAGCTTCCTGAGGCCTGTAAAATCCAACCAGCCAATGTTAGACTGGGGCGAGAGTTACGTGAGGAGATGGTGATGTAGTGGTAAATAGTCTGGCCTATGTCTGAGTTAATGGTTTTAAGATGTACATTCAAATCCCACGATAACAGCTGATGGAATTGAAACTAATCTCAGTGATGGTGAGCACTAATCTATCGTCAATTGTCATAAAAGCCCATCTGGTTCACTAGTGTCCTTTAGGCCATCCTAGCCTGGTCTGGCCCAGCTACATGTGCCTCCAGACATACAGCAGTGTCACTGACTCTAAATTGCCCACTGAAATGGACTCTGGATCCCTTTCAGTTCAAGTGTAATTAGGAATAGTCAATGAAAGCTGTCAGTGATGCCACAGCCCATGAAAGAACCTAAGGCATGGAGCCTTATTATCATAGCTAGGTGACTGGCCTATCCTGAAAGCAGGTTGGTCAGCTGTTCCCACTGTCCTGCCTGCATTATACCCAGAAACATGCGGGTTTGACATATTTAACATGTTACTGTCCTAACCATCTGCAAAAACAATTAGTTCCGCTGTGTGTAGGTATATGGGACATCCTCAGATGCCTCTCTCCTGGCTTTCTTTCACCAAGACTGTAGTAGCAATCCTGGTTACACCCAGGAGCTGGGGAGTCATCTGCCTTGCAGGGACTGGGAGGGGACAGCTGCTCGAGACTTTTCAGGCTATTGATGTCACTTTGAAAGACCCCCAGAAGAATTCTAACCTGTTCCTCGGCACTGTTAATAACAACCAGATTAGACATCTTCGATAAGCAGAATCTCTGTGATGTTGACCAATCTTCCGTGTTGGGTGAAAAGTAGTAACATTTTTGGTGGAATTCTGTCCATTGGTCAGGACACTCGAATTGGGGCTGACCTGTGAAGGAGAATTAAACACAGAATTATTACAGACTAGAAGGCAGCCAATCAGTCCTCCATTTGTGTCCTGGACTTAGTGTCACTATCCCGGCTTCTCTCTGCAGCTTTACACAGAAGCAGGCTCTTTGATCCATGATGTTGTGCTGAACATGAGGAGATGTGGTGGCACTGGAACGGGTGCAGAGGAGGTTTACCAGGATGTTGCCTGGTATGGTAGGAAGGTCGTATGAGGAAAGGCTGAGGCACTTGGGGCTGTTTTCATTGGAGAAAAGAAGGTTTAGGGGTGACTTGATAGAGGTGTACAAGATGATTAGGGGTTTAGATAGGGTTGACCATGAGAACCTTTTTCCACGTATGGAGTCAGCTATTATGAGGGGGCATAGCTTTAAATTAAGGGGTAGTAGGTATAGGACAGATGTTAGGGGTAGATTCTTTACTCAGCAAGTCGTGAGTTCATGGAATGCCCTGCCAGTAGCAGTGGTGGACTCTCCCTCTTTATGAGCATTTAAACGGGCATTGGATAGGCATATGGAGGATAGTGGGCTAGTGTAGGTTAGGTGGGCTTGGGTCGGCGCAACATCGAGGGCCAAAGGGCCTGTACTGCGCTGTATTTTTCTATGTTCTATGATGCCAAATTAAACTAATTCCTTCTGCCTGCCCTCGGACCATGCTTTTCCTTTCCACATAATGATCCAATTCCTTTTTGAAAGCCTCAATTGAATCCACATCTACCACACTCTCAGGAAGCACATTCTGGATCCTAACCACCCGCTGTGTATGAGCTTTTCCAAGTGTCTGTATTGATTGGTTTGCCAATTGCCTTAAACCTGTGCCCACATGTTGTTGATCACAAGACAATAAGATGTATGAACAGAAGTAGGTTATTCAGCCTGTCAATGGCTGATCTAATAATCCTCAACACCACCTTACTGCCTTTTCCTCACTAGTCTCGATTCCTTCATTGACTAACAATTTGTCTACATCAGCCTTCAGCCTGTATAATGACCCAGCTTCCTCTGCAGTGAAGGACTCCACAGATTCACTACCCTCTGAGAGAAAAGATTCCTCCTCATCTGGGTCTTAAATGTGTGAGTCCTTACTTAGATTACACCCGCTAAGTATAGACTCTCCCACAATGGGAAACATCCTCTCCACATCTACTGTAAAGCAGCCTGAGAATCTTGTACGTTTCATTGTTCATTCTTCTGTACTCCAGTGCATATAGGCTGAATCTATTCAACCTCACCCTGTAAGATATTCCCTCCATACCCGGTGTTGGGTTAGCAAACCATCTCTGGATTGCCTTCAATGCTATTACACCTCTCCTGAGATAAGGGGACAAAAACTATTCACAATATTCCACTGCATCCACCAGAGGGAGTATTTTTACTTGATTTTAATTTGATTTAAGCTTTATTACCACACGTACTCAAGTACAGATGTACAGGAATGCAGTGAAAAGTGTATAATGTCACCTCATATGATGGAACTAATATAGAGAAACAAAGTTAAAAGTAAAATATTACTGTTGTTCTTAGTATGAGAGGAAAAATAAAGAAATTAAGTTAGAAGTTAACTTTACAGTCCTTCTGAGCAGTAAGTGGAAAAATAAAAGAACAAAGGTAATAGCTCAACGGTCTTTCCTAAGTGCACTTTCCTGCAAGAGCCTGGTCTCCTCTGCTTTGGCCCATTCTCTGGAAATCTTTGGCTTCTTGCTCTTGATGCCACTGATGCCGGGTAACCTCCATCACTGTCACTTCAGCTCGCTCTGACTAAACTGAGCTCAGGCCCACACCCTATTCCACACACTGGACCTCCAGCCAACACCGCTCAGGCCCACACCCTATTCCACACACCGGACCTCCAGCTGACACCGCTCAGGCCCACACCCTATTCCACACACCGGACCTCCAGCTGACACCGCTCAGGCCCACACCCTATTCCACACACCGGACCTCCAGCCGATACTGCTCAGGCCCACACCCTATTCCACACACCGGACCTCCAGCCGATACTGCTCAGGCCCACACCCTATTCCACACACCAGACCTCCAGCCGATACTGCTCAGGCCCACACCCTATTCCACACACCAGACCTCCAGCCGATACTGCTCAGGCCCACACCCTATTCCACACACCGGAGCTCCAGCCGATACTGCTCAGGCCCACACCCTATTCCACACACCAGACCTCCAGCCCACACTGCTCCGGGCCCACACCCTATTCCACACACCGGACCTCCGGCCGACACCGCTCAGGCCCACACCCTATTCCACACACCGGACCTCCAGCCCACACTGCTCCGGGCCCACACCCTATTCCACACACCGGACCTCCAGCCAACACCGCTCAGGCCCACACCCTATTCCACACACCGGACCTCCAGCCCACACTGCTCCGGGCCCACACCCTATTCCACACACCGGACCTCCAGCTGACACTGCTCCAGGCCCACACCCTATTCCACACACTGGACCTCCAGCCAACACCGCTCAGGCCCACACCCTATTCCACACACCGGACCTCCAGCCCACACTGCTCCGGGCCCACACCCTATTCCACACACCGGCCCTCCAGCCGATACTGCTCCGGGCCCACACCCTATTCCACACACCGGACCTCCAGCTGACACTGCTCCAGGCCCACACCCTATTCCACACACTGGACCTCCAGCCAACACCGCTCAGGCCCACACCCTATTCCACACACCGGACCTCCAGCCCACACTGCTCCGGGCCCACACCCTATTCCACACACCGGACCTCCGGCCGACACCGCTCAGGCCCACACCCTATTCCACACACCGGACCTCCAGCCAACACCGCTCAGGCCCACACCCTATTCCACACACCGGACCTCCAGCCCACACTGCTCCGGGCCCACACCCTATTCCACACACCGGACCTCCAGCCGATACTGCTCAGGCCCACACCCTATTCCACACACCGGACCTCCAGCTCACACTGCTCCGGGCCCACACCCTATTCCACACACTGGACCTCCAGCCAACACCGCTCAGGCCCACACCCTATTCCACACACCGGACCTCCAGCCGATACTGCTCAGGCCCACACCCTATTCCACACACCGGACCTCCAGCTGACACTGCTCCAGGTCCACACCCTATTCCACACACCGGACCTCCAGCCGATACTGCTCAGGCCCACACCCTATTCCACACACCGGACCTCCAGCCCACACTGCTCCGGGCCCACACCCTATTCCACACACCGGACCTCCAGCTGACACTGCTCCGGGCCCACACCCTATTCCACACACCGGACCTCCAGCCCACACTGCTCCAGGCCCACACCCTATTCCACACACCGGACCTCCAGCTGACACCGCTCAGGCCCACACCCTATTCCACACACCGGACCTCCAGCCCACACTGCTCCAGGCCCACACACCAGACCTCCAGCAGACACCGCTCAGGCCCACACCCTATTCCACACACCAGACCTCTAGCAGACACCGCTCAGGCCCACACCCTATTCCACACACCGGACCTCCAGCTGACACCGCTCAGGCCCACACCCTATTCCACACACCGGACCTCCAGCCAACACTGCTTTTTGTCCATATTTGCTGCTGCTGTCTCTGTCTGTAGAATTCCTGAAGGTACCAAATCTCCTCACAATGTTGTCTACCCTGTGGCAAACAGTTCCAAACTCTTCGCTCTATCTATATAACTGAATAGACTACTTCAAACTCTTATTCTCAACAAGTCAGTACCAACATGCACTGGAACCCACATTATACTCCAAACTCCACGGGCTTTACACCCGGGTCACTTCCTTACCCACAACCTAAACTTTGAATGTGAGCAGATACTCAGCTTAGTGAGTTGTCAGGAACCCTGACCAGATGGAGTGACAGAGAGAATGGGTGGATGGGGTGCTGTATTTCACCCCTCTGCCAGCACCACTACTTGCTTCAACTACGTCTGTTGCCCAACCCAAAAGGCAAGGTGAACATAGAACATAACAGTGCAGCACAGGCCCTTCGGCCCTCAATGTTGTGCTGACCTGTGAAACCAATCTGAAGCCTTTCTCTCCTACACTATTTCATTTTCATCCATATGTCCACCCAATGACCATTTAAATGCTGTTAAAGTTGGCGAGTCTACAACTGTTTGCAGGCAGTGCGTTCGACGCCCTGACTACTCTCTGGGTAAAGAAACTACCTCTGACATCTGTCCTATTTCTATCACCCTCAATTTAAAGTATGTGCCATCACCATCTGAGGAAAAAGGCTCTCACTGTCCACCCTGTTGAACCCTCTCACTGGGTGACGGGTGGGTAAGAGACCAGCTCCTGGGAGATGCCTCTTTTCCTGTTTGTATGGTGTTGGTGATCCTTAGGGTGAATTGGGTGAAGAAAACCCCAAACTGGTGCCAACTGTTTCTCCAAACTACAGTCGGCCAACTAGGAGTTACCATGGTAACTCAGTAACATGGATTGGGAAGATTGGGGTAATCTGGTAATCTGACAATGCTAATCTGGCAATCAGTCTGGGAAGATTGAGTTAACCTGGTAACTGGGCCTGGGCATGAGTGTGATAACCTGAAAGCTGGGATTGGGAATGGCAGTGGTGACTGGGTCATCCTCCGCAACAGCTCTGCATTTAAGATGTTTACTGATGATTTCACAGCATTCAGCACCATTCATTACTCCTCCAATACAAAAGCAGTCGTGACTATATGTAGAAAGGAACATCCAGGGTTGGATTGATAACCGCAAAATAACATTCACATAAAACTCATGTCAGGCAAAGGCAATCACCGACAAGAGAGAGTCAAGCCATCTGCTATTGACAATTCATTGATATTACCATCTCTGTTGTCAATGTCCTGGGGTTTACCACTGACCATTATTATGACCACAACAGGTCAGAATCCGGTAATTCACCTCCTGACTTCCCAAAACCTGTCCACCACCTACCAAGCACAGGTCATAAGTGTGATGGAATATTCCCCACTTGATGGGATGGGTGCAGCTCCAACAATACTCAAGAAGTATGACATCATTCAAGACAAAGCAACCTGCTTGATTGGCACCACATTCACACATAACCTCTCCCTGCACTACCAAATACTCAGAAACAGGCAGTGTGTACTATCTACTAGATGCACAGCAGCATCTCGCTGAGGCAGCTTAGACAGCACATTCCAAATCCACAATCCCTCCCACTGAGAAGGACAAGGACAGCAGGAACATGGGAACACCACCTCCTACAAGTTCCCCTCCAACTCACTCACCATCATGAGGTGGAAATATATCGCCCTTCCTTCAGTATTACTCAGACGAAATCCTATAACTCCATCCTTAACAGCATTGTGGGTATATATAGGAATAGCAGCAGACCATTCAGCCTATCAAGCCTACTCCACTATTCTGCACAATCACGGGTGATCAAACTCATCAGTACCTTTTACCCAGACCGTCATTTTTACATATACTCAAAGGCTGAGCTTCCATAGTTCTCTGGAGTAGAGAATTCCAAACATTCAGAATCCGCTGGGTAAATACATTTTTTCTCATCCCAGTCTTAAATGCCATCTCCCTTATTTTAAATTGTGCCCTCATCATGGGCAGCACGGTGGCACAGTGGTTAGCACTGCTGCCTCACAGCGCCAGAGACCCGGGTTCAATTCCCACCTCGGGCAACTCTCTGTGTGGAGTTTGCACATTCTCCCCATGTCTGCGTGGTTTTCCTCCGGGTGCTCCGGTTTTCTCCCACAGTCCAAAAATGTGCAGGTCAGGTGAATTGGCCATGTTAGGTGTAGGGGAATGGGTCTAGGTGGGTTACACTTCAGTGGGTCGGTGTGGACTTGTTGGGCCGAAGGGCCTGTTTCCACACTGTAAGTAATCTTAATCTAATCTAATGTCAGAATCCCCAGTCAGCAGAAACATCTTTGTATCTACTCTTTGGAAGAATTTTGTAAGTTTCAATAAGATCACCTCTTAAGTCTTCAGGAAGTCGAGAGAATCCAGGCCCACTTTTCCCATTCTCTCTTTATAGAACATCCCTGCCATCACAGAGATGAATCTGGTAAATCTCCATTGTACTCTCTGTGGCTGAGATAAGGAGACCAAAGCCTCACACAGTTCTCCAGCTGTGGTCTAACTAATCTTCAATCGATTTTTTTTAGATTACTTACAGTGTGGAAACAGGCCCTTCGGCTTAACAAGCCCACACCGACCCGCCGAAGCGCAACCCACCCATACCCCTACATTTACCCCTTACCTAACACTACGGGCAATTTAGCATGGCCAATTCCCCTGACCCGCACATCTTTGGACTGTGGGAGGAAACCGGAGCACCCGGAGGAAACCCACGCAGACACGGGGAGAACGTGCAAACTCCACACAGTCAGTCGCCTGAGTCGGGAATTGAACCCGGGTCTCTGGCGCTGTGAGGCAGCAGTGCTAACCACTGTGCCACCGTGCCGATTTGAAGCAAGACTTAACATTCCATCAGCCTTACTAACAGCTTGCTGTACCTGCATGTTAGCATTTAATGATTTAGTTAGAAACAAAAAAATCCTGCAGATGCTGGATTCCAAAACAGACAAGCAGGAGGTGGAAAGAATACAGCAAGTCAGGCAGCATCAGGAGGTGGAGACGGTGACATTTCAGATAAAACCCTTCTTTAGGAATTGAGATGGGGTTAGGGGGAATGCAGATGGTGGTGTGTGGGGGGTGGAGAGGTGAGATGTTGATAGGTGAACACAGATGGTATGTAAAACTGAGTAGATTCAATAGGAGGAATGAATCCGACAGAATGGTTTAGTGACAAGGATGTCTAGGTCCCTTCAACCTCTCATCATCTAAGAAATATTCTGCACATCCGGCTCCCCGACTGAATTAAATAACCTGATATTTCTCACATTGTACTCCAGCTGCCATGTTCTTGCCCTGTCCAAATCTTCTTGAAGCCACTTTACACCTTCCACAGGAAATGCATTCCCATTTTTGTAATTTTCCACAGTTTGGAAATGTTACATTTGGTCTCCAACTCCAAATCATTGCTGTGTGTTGTGAACAGTTTGACCATTTGTGAAACCTCACCAGCCACAGCCTACCGATGAGAGAATGATCAGTGTATTCCAGCTCTTGTTTTATTGTGGGTGTGGGTATGTTCGCTGAGCTGGCAAGTTGGTTTGCAGAAGTTTTGTCCCTGTCTAGGTGAGATCTTCAGTGCTTCCGAACCTCCTGTGAAGTGCTGCTGTGCTGTCCTTCTGGAATTTATTCGGTTCCGTTGATGCTGCTTCGGATTGCCGATTCCAGTTGCTCGTTGTAGTGCCAGAATATTGGACCCAGGTCGATGAGTACATTGATGGAGTCTGTGGAAGAGGGCCACGCTTCTCGAAATTCTCTGGCTGTCCTCTGTTCAGCTTGTCCAATGATCATTGTGCTATCCAAGTCGAATCTGTGGTGCTTGTCATCTGGGTGTATGGCAACTAAGGACAGCTTGTCATGGCATTTAGTTGCTAGTTGGTGTTTGTAGATGTGGATTGACAAGAAGACAAGGACCACAGAATCTTTCCCTGCCATGCCCTCCACTCCCTGCTGTCTCTCCCTATTCCTGATCTCTCCCTGCAGTCCCCTCCCTGTTTCTGATCTCCACACTGTAAGTAATCTAATCTAATCTAATCATATCTGCTCCCAGGATGAGCAATTACACTCCAGGGTATCCCAGATGTCATTTCCCCTTCCCGTGAACAACAATGCCCTCAATTGTATCTCCTCCATTTCCAACACGTCTGCCCTCAAACCCCACACCCTCCAAACCCCAACAAGGATAGAATCCCCCTAGTCCCCACATTCCACCCCACTAATTTCCAAATTCAGCACATCGTCCTCTGCCATTAGATTAGATTAGATTACTTACAGTGTGGAAACAGGTCCTTCGGCCCAACAAGTCCACACCGACCCACCGAAGCACAACCCACCCATACCCCTACATTTGCCCCTTACCTAACACTACGGGCAATTTAACACGGCCAATTCACCTGACCCGCACATCTTTGGACTGTGGGAGGAAACCGGAGCACCCGGAGGAAACCCATGCAGACACGGGGAGAACGTGCAAACTCCACACAGACAGTCGCCTGAGTTGGGAATTGAACCCAGATCTCTGGCGCTGTGAAGCAGCAGTGCTAACCACTGTGCCACCCACGATTTCCCTTCACATCCCTAACTGCATTCTGTAGGGGCCATTCCACTGATACTCCCTTGTTAGGTCCACACTCCCCACCAAACCCACCCCTCTCTCCTTCACACTTGGCATCTTCCCCTGCTGCTGCTGCTGCAAGAGGTGCAAAGCCTGTGCCTTCACCTCCCCTCTCACCTCCGCCCAAGGCCCCAAAGGATCATTGCAAATCCGGCAGAGATTTACCTGCATATCATCAAACCTCATTTATTGCATCTGTTGCTCTTGATGTGGTCTCCTCTATCAAAGAGACCGAGCGCAATCTCGCAGACCGGTTCAGGGAACATCCCTGATCCGTACACACCAACTAACCCCACCTTCCCATGGCCAACCGTATCAACTCCCTCCTCCCACTCCTGAGGACATGTCTATCCTGGACCTCCTCCACTGCCTAAACAAGGCCACCCAGAAACTGGAGGGGGAACACCTCATCTTCCACCCCAGGGGTCTACAACCACACTGCCTTAACGTTGAATTCACCAGTTTCCAAATCTCCCCTCTCCCCACCTCATCCCAGATCCAACCCTCCAACTCGGCACCACCTCTTGACCTGACCTGCCTGTCCATCTTCCTTCCCATCTATCTTTCCCACTGACTTATCACAACCAACTCCTACCTGCATCTACCTATCGCTATCCCCCAGCCCCCTATGTATTTCCCAGCCCCCTTGCCCCTCCCCAGTGCTGACAAAGAGTCCTGCCTGAAATCTCGACTCTCTTGCTCCCCGGATGCTGCCTGACCTGATGTGCTTTTTCTAGTGCCACCCTTCCTTGATTCTGACGCTCCCAGTATCTGCGGTCCTCACTATCTCTTGTCAGTGAAACTTCCCCAGTTGTAACAGTTATATATATTCTTGTATCCTATCTAAACTGTTTTTTAACAAACTTAATGAACTATATGAGAAGTGTTTACAAATTGATTACTACTTATATTAGGTAACTGTGATCGTGGATCTTCCAAAATTTAACAAGACTGAGCCTTGTGGAATATGCGAGCAATTTTCAGATGATTTATTAAGTTTCTTCACTTAAAAAGTGTCTGAATTGTCTAATGCACTTTGCATATTAACACACAAAATGGCTGAAAATAGTTCAGTGTTTGTACCAAGCCACCCCAGAGCTACTTACAGTTCTCCTTCATCTCTTTCAGCTGATCTGTAATGTCGTCATGTCCTCGGCGTGTTTGATAAGCCAGATTTGCAACTGAAAATGAAACACAGTGTTAATGGTAATGCTGCAAGTACTGTTAACAGCACTCTCCACTGAGCCAGGCTATCAGCAGAGCTATACAAGTCCCCAAGGTAAGAAGGAGACTTGTGCCACCTTCTAAACTCAGCTTTCTGCTGTCAAGCCTGGTGGATGGTGGGAACACGGTACAGTATATCAGAACGAGCAATTAAACAACGGAGATAATCTGTGAATTCCAGATCCACATTTGCAAGATGACATCCTGATAGGAGGTAAAAGCAAGCTACTGCGGATGCTGGGATCTGAAACCAAAAGAGAAAATGCTGGAAAATCTCAGCAGGTCTGGCAGCATCTGTAAGGAGAGAAAAGAGCTGACATTTCGAGTCTAACTGACCCTTCGTCAAAGCTAAACAAAAGGGGAGAAATAGGGAGAGAGGCTGAGAGAAGGTGAGTCATGGCTCCAGAAGCAAAGGTAACAATAAAGAGGTGATAATGACAGTGCATAGGGAGATTATAGGGAGACTAGGAGCTGTGAATGGCCAAGGCTGAATCCAGTGCTGTGTGACAAAATATGTGGGGGATGGAGGGGGGATGGGTGAAGCAGGGGCAAGATGGAAAACAGGGGAGAAGGGGAGCAAAGGGGGACGAGGAGAGGAAAGAGGTGATGAGAGAGTGGGGAGAGGGAGGGAGAAAGAGAGAGACAATCAAGAAGTAAGAGGTACAGAACAGTGAAAAAACATTATATTAAAAAAAAGATAAATAAAATAAATGAAATAAAATTATCGGAAGTTGTTGAATTCAATGTTGAGACCGGCAGGCTGTAACGTGTCTAGTTGGAAGATGAGATGCTGTTCCTCAAGTTTGTATTGAGCTTCACTGGGTCATTGCAGCAGGCCAAGGACAGACATGTGGGTATGGGAGCAGGGTTGGGTGTTAAAGTGGTAAGCCACAGGAAGGTCCAGGACCTGATTGCGTACAGACCGAAGATGCTCAGCAAAGTGGTCACCCAGTCAGCGTTTTGTCTCTCCGATATAGAGGAGACCACATTGGGAGCAACGAATGCAATAGGCTAAATTGAAAGAGGTACAAGTGAAACGCAGCTTAATCTGAAACGAGTGTCTGGGGCCTTGGATGGTGAGCATGGAAGAGATGAAGGGGCAAGTGTTGCACCTTCTGTGATTGCTGATAGGAAGTGTTCAGTCTCTAGAGTTTATATGTCAACAGACATGGATCAGCTGGTCTTGATATCTAAGGACAAGACAATGTTTAAAGTGGCTGCGGTTCTCTATGTGGTCAGTGCCTCAGTGGGTAGTAGTCACACCTTTAAACCAGCCTTGCCCTCTAGTGTGATACTGAGGGAGTGCTGCAGTGCCAGAATGCTGTCTCTCAGATGCTCTCCACTCAGTACTACTGTAAGGAGGACACGGTCCCACTGGCCGCAGAGCTAGGGCCAGCCAAAAACACCCTTGGGACAGGCCAGCCTAACCAACGTATGAGACTCAGGAGGGCCCCTGTTAAGCAAAGAGGGAGCATTGTGGAGAACCCTGTGAAGCCCAGGGCCAAGGACTCCATGGTCCCCAGAGAATTGGCTAACCAGAGGCTACAGCAGGGTCAGCATGGTCAGATACTAGCCTGGCCACCTGGAGGCAGGTGGCACTGTATAGTCTGAGCTATGTCTATAGTACTATTTTGGAACTACTGTGCTTTTATTTGATGTACCAGTGTTTGGTCAAATCTTATGGAGTTTTATGTAATTGGGAGCTGACCCTGGGAATGTTTGAAGGGCGAAGCCATGTTTGCATTGTGTCTTACAGGATGAAACCCTCGGAAATGGACTGAGTATTAGTGCTGGTCACTCTGATCAGAGTCAGCATTGGACACGGGGTGATCCAGAGGAATCCCTTTTCTATCGATGTGCGGTGCAGGGAGAGCCCTGAGTGGCAGCACCAAAGGTGGCACACCCAGCACGGAAGGAATCATCTCCTACTTCCACTGGGGAAATGGCCAGGGTGGCTGGGGTCGAATTCAACTTGGTACTTCAGTCATGCCAGCTTCACCTACGGGGAGGCGTCCGTTTCATGCCCGAGGATTAAAATAGTGGCTGCCTGGGTTAGGGTGGTGGAAGGTAAACAGGTATGTCTCAGTTGTAAGGGGGGATGTCCCTCTGGGTAGCTGGTGGTGGCTCAGGAGACTGAGCAGGGACACCAGGGACCAGACCATTGATTGGGAATGACTGGACAGTGACGCCCACTGGACAATCACAGGGACCCTTGGAGGGGCGGATGAATATTGGAGTCATTCATGGAGGGGTACATGTCCGTTTCAAGATAGTCCCGTCCTATGGTCAAAAGTGGAGAGCACTCTATGACAGGGATTGACCGGTCAGGGTTTTTGAACTGGGGTGTAGATGAAACACTGTGATCCCAGCACTTAAATGCCTGCTGAGACCCCAGGGTGAGTCCCAAGCTGTGGATACGGAGTGTATAAGCTGCACAATGGATGTGAGGGTTTTGTATAAGGCCTGATCAATGTAAACATTTGCTGTTAAGTTTGTGATTGTATATACTATACCCTTTCCTGAACTTGCATTTTACCTTTCTCGGGGAACTGGAGCAGCGGGGGAAAGCGAGCTGAGGGGGTGGCAGATTAGTTTTGATTATCTGCGAAGATGGTTTTGAGGTCTCAATGATTTTTGCCCATCCAAAGTGATAGTCTACATAAGAGGTGGGGCAAAAATTCCCATCAGATACCCTGGACTAAAACCCTCTAAACTTGGGACATGAGTTTAATGGAAGTCAGATTTGAAATAAAAGTCACTGAGCCCTCAGGCTGAGACAGACTCGGCAATATGCAAGCGCAGGGGCAGCTGTCTGGAACAAGGTTTTTTTAAAATTATTATTCCTGATGAAGGGCTTTTGCCCGAAACATCGATTTCGCTGCTCGTTGGATGCTGCCTGAACTGCTGTGCTCTTCCAGCACCACTGATCCTGGAACAAGGGTTTAGCTTGTAAAAGGAAGACCCCCACAAATGCCTCAGCTAAAAGACAATTTAACACCAACTAACAGAGCACACAACTGAGATATTCTGGAGCTTATAAAAATACAAAACCATTCAACTTTTCAACATTTGCTTGGACAGTGATAGTGAACATTCCACACCATTGTAAACCCGTTTGCCATGATTGGGAAGACCTCCACACCATCAGCATCACCTTAACCTACATCTGCCTCAGAGAAATAATGGACACTCAAAGCTATTGGAAACCCACTCATTTCAAATGGCAAACCATTCACAGCTCATCTAACACTCAGGAAGCTCACTCAGCCCTGAGAGGAGGAACAACAGCTCAATCCACGTTTGGCAGGAGGTCAGGGAAACCGACAGTCAGTGTAACAGGGTAACCCTGCTCTCTGCGGTTTGTTCAGCAAGAGGTCTGACTAGCACCAAAAGATTCAGCCACAGTCAGCCGCAGGCTTGGGAAAAGAGGAAGAGAGAGCAATCTTCTCATCTGAAGCCTCCATGTACTGATGAGCAAAGACTGGAGAGCTGACAGACCGACTGGATAAAGCCAGCAACATCCAGCCCTGTCCAAACCAACAGGAGCTACTCCAGGGGTGAGCAGAAGGTCATTGAGACCTATTGTCCCAGCTCAGTAAGAGAGAGTAGGAAGGTAGACTTTGGGGTCAACAGTACAGGGCACTCCTCAGGGGAGGGGAATAGGATCGGACCCTGGGATTTGTGTTCACCCTCTTTTTCTCTCTTTTCCCTTGTCACCCAGCAATTAACAGCTGTGTAATGCAAAACTGTGTGAAAGTGAGGACTGCAGATGCTGGAGATTAGAGTCAAGGGCTCCTGCCTGAAAAGTCAATTTTCCTGGTCCTGGGATGCATCCTGACTCTAATCTTAATTCAAAACTATACCATGTTGGAGCTGCAAGGGTTAGTTGGGGTGTTAGTAGCTGTCAGACAAGTCTTATTTCACTTGATGCACAGCATTGTTTTTTTCCAAATATTAATTTTCTTGTCAGGGAGTATAGATATATTCGCAATTTTGCTTGTTTTAATAAAATCAGAGTTTCCTTTGTCTCTGATCAGCCTCCTGTGTTTTTCCTGGCACCACATCTCACTGCATAAAGCCCAGTGTCAGAACCAGGGTGCTGTCATCCAATAAACCAACCAGCACTCCCTCCTCTGGCACTGCAGCACCTCTACAGGGAACAGGATCAGGTTATGACTGGTTTACATATGAAATTCCAAATGCAACTAGTGGGCACACAAGATATTAAACCAAATGGAGTTGATGGTCATTCACACAGATGAAAAACTGAATAAAACCTTAGCTCTACAACTCAAACATGATCAGGCTGCATGAAACAGAAAGAAAATAAATCTTTTACTTACTGTCATTTTTTATCTTTGACTGACTCTGCTTCATATCTTCGGAGACTGATGCAACTGTAAAAAGAAGAATTTTTTATGCAGGATTTGTTCGTTGTAAACTAAGACAATTGTGCCATTTACATATAAGTCATATGGGAAGAATTGATTTCCCTCTACAATACACCATCTTCCAGAACTGATGACCTCTCCACTGTCCTCCTTTTCAATAGATTTGATGAGCAAGTGTGAGAAAGAGTGGTGGAATACTTCTCACTTGTCTGGATCAGTGCAGCTCCAAAAACTCTCAAGAGACTTGACACCATCCAGGACAAGCAGACCATTTGATTGGCATCACATTCATAAACATCTACTCTCTCCACCACCACCAATGTTCAGAAGCAGCAGTGCACATTATCTACAAGAAAAAAGACCATAGCAACACGACGGCTGGAGGAAGAGCACCTCATCTTCTGCCTGGGAACCCTCCAACCACAAGGGATGAACTCAGATTTCTCCAGTTTCCTCATTTCCCCTCCCCCCACCTTGTCTCAGTCAAATCCCTCGAACTCAGCACCACCTTCCTAACCTGCAATCTTCTTCCTGACCTCTCCACCCCCACCCCACTCCAGCCTATCACCCTCACCTTAACCTCCTTCCACCTATCGCATTTCCAATGCCCCTCCCCCAAGTCCCTCCTCCCTACCTTTTATCTTAGCCTGCTTGGCACACTCTCCTCATTCCTGAAGAAGGGCTCATGCCCAAAACGTTGATTCTCCTGCTCCTTGGATGCTGCCTGACCTGCTGCACTTCTCCAGCAACACAATTTTGACACTATCTACAAGAGATATGGCAGCAATTCACTGAAGCAGGTTCCCCTCTTACCACCACTCACCATACTGACTCTAATCTGATGGATTCTATGGATCTGACCTCAGAATGTAGGTGCACTTTGACCTGCAATCTCCTTCCTGACCTCTCCGCCCCTGTCAGACATAACAAGAATCCGAATGGAGGTTTCTCAGTAGTCCAGGACTGTTTGTTCATACTTAGCACTGAAGAATCTGTTTGAAGTGTTTACAATGATTAAATGATTTGTCAGGGTAGTTCGAGAAGTATGATCATCCATGGTGGAAGAGTCAAAATGGGGGCTAATGTCAGGAAACATTTTGCATAAGTAGAAATCTGAAACCCTGTCAGATGAGACCTTCAATACTGATATTGGTCGATGTAAGTTAAGCAAAGACCCAGCTCTCAGAATGACTTGGTGGGAGGCAGCCTTGCCATTGAACTGTTGGGAAAAAAGTCATACTGGTGACCAATCATAGCAAAGTCACCACACTTCACAGATGGTGTAAAACTGGTGAGGGGCTGCCCTCCTGATCATAAGCTGTTTCTCTCCCACACCTGCTAGTTGGTAAGAACTTGGTAAGTTCATAAGTGAGACAGACAGAAGCACAGGGAGATTGCACAGCATGTGGGGAAGGGGAGATTGCAAGAAGGAGTACAGAGAGGCTGCAGGGTGGAGAAAGGTGGGCTGCATGGAGGAGGTGGCTGCAAAGCAAAGTTTCAGACTTGTCAAAAAAGGGATACTCAGTTAACTGGGAGCCAGGGAAACCTGAGATTGTGCAATTCTTGAAAATGAATTTGAACTGTTTAGCTGAAGGGCTGCACAAATTCAGGAGCATACTGAAATCTTCAAATTTACTGCTATCCATTTACTGACATTAGGCAAATCAGGGGTTCCCACAGGAGAGCAGTTTTCACACTGGAGTTAGGATCTTATTAATATTTTCTTATCCTATGGATATTTTCTTGCTTGGAAAAAAATGTAGATATTTTATTATTACATCATTATGCATTCCCAACTGCATTAAGTTACAAACTAATACACTACATAAGATAACAGCAATACAACATTTAAAAAATACATTGGTATTTTGCACAGTATATTTTTAGGTTAAACAGGGTCCTTCTCCTGGCAGAGGTTGGTTGGTGCAGGCACCACCTCCACCCACCAATGTCGCACTATCATGAAGCTATTCACTGGGAATGGCAGCTGACAGAATCATGGCAAAGGGGGAGGCGGGTGAGAAGGAGGCAAGGCCTGGCAGTGGCAGGTAAGGAGTAAGTGAGGACGACAGGAGCTGAAGATCAGAGTTGAAGAGTGTGGTGCTGGAAAAGCACAGCAGGTCAGGCAGCATCCGAGGAGCAGGAGAATCGACGTTCCAACATAAGATTTTCATCAGGAATGAGGGGATGGTCCAAGGAGGCTGAGAGATAAATGGGTGGGGGATAGGGCTGGGGGAAGGTAGCTAGGAATGCAATAGGTAGATAAAGGTGGGGGTGATGGTGATAGGTCGGAGAGGGGGGTGGAGTGGATAGATGGGATAGATGGATAGGTAGGAAAGTTCAAGAAGGCGGTGCCAAGTTGGAAGGTTGGATCTCGGATAGGGTGGAGGGAGGAGAATTGAGGAAACTGGTGAAATCCACATTGGTCTCATGTGGTTGAAGGGTACCAAGGCGGAAGATGAGGCTTTCTTCCTCCAGGCGTCAGGTGGTTAGGGTTTGGTGGGGGAGGAGGCCCAGGACTTGCATGTCCTTGCCAGAGTGGGAGGGGGAGTTGAAATGTTCGGCTATAGGACGGTGGGGTTGTTTAATGAATGTGTCCCAGAGGTGTTCTCTGAAATGTTCCGCAAGTTGGCATCCTGTCTTTCGGGCCTGGGAAGCAAGACTAGGATCAGAGGGCAATGATGTTAAACTGGAAAGGTCAAAATAATTTGAAGAAATGGCCATAAAAAGAAATTAAATTAGATAGAATGAGGTTAAACATGGCAACATATAAGTATGCTGATCTATTTTCTTTTTTTATTCACAGGATATTGTCAACATTTGTCAATACAAATATAAAAGAAACCCAGAAGGAAAGGAGAGGCATTTACACATTTATTTTAAAGGAATACAGTATAAAAGTAGTGGTGTGTTGGTTCAACTCTACAAGGCATTAGTGAGACTGCACTTGGAGCACTGCGTACAATTTTGGATCTTTAGCCTGAGGATCTTTAGCCTGAGGAGAGATATAATTGGATTGGAGGCAGCTCAGAATAAATTCTCTGGATTAATTTGAAAGATGAGGGGCTTGTCCAATGAAAAAAAGATTAATCAGTGTGACCTTATACACCCTGGAGTTTAGTAGAATGAGAGGAGATCTAACTGAGGTACGAAACGGATTGACAAAATGGTCTTGGAGTGAATGTTTCCCCTTGTGGGGCTATCGAGAACAAGAGCTCATGTGTTTTAGGATAAGATGCCAGAGATTTAAAACAGAGAAAAGTGTTTCTCAAAGGGTTGTGAATCTGTAGAATTCACTACCTCAGAGTGTGGTGGACGCTGGGACATGAAGTAAATTTAAGGAGGAGATAGACAGATTTTTAATGAGTAATGGATGAAAGAATTATGGCAATGGGCAGGGAAGTACACAGAACTTGGAGCAGTACAGTGCAGTTCAGACCCTTTGGCTCTCAATGCTATGCCAACCATTTTTCCTACTCTAAGATCAAAATAACCCACACCCCCTTCATTTTACTATCATCCATGTGCCTATCCTAGAGTCACTTAAATGTCCCTAATGTATCTGACTCTACTCCCACCGCTGGCAGTGCATTCCACACACCCACCACTCTCTGCGTAAAGAACCTACCTCTGACATCTCCCCTAAATCTTGCTCCAATCACCATAAAATTATGCCCATTTCTGCCCTGGGGACAAGTCTCTGGCTGTCCATTCTATCTATCCCTCTCATCATCTTGTACACCTCTATCCTTCTCCGCTCCAATGAGAAAAGCCTTAATTCCCTCAACCTTTCTTCATTAGACACGCCCTCCAGTCCAGGCAGCATCCTGGTAAATCTCCTCTATACCCTCTCTAAAGCTTCCACATCCTTCCTATAATGAGGTGACCAGAACTGAACACAATATTTCAAATGTTGTCAAACCAGGGATTTGTAGATATTCAGCATAACCTCGTGGCTCTTAAACTCAATCCCCCTGCTAATGAAAGCCAACACAACGTTTGTCTAGCAGCAGGAAGATTGGGAGCAATGATCAAGGGGCTGCCAGGAAGGTAAATGACTGCTTTAAAAACTTACCTCAAGTATCAGGGCCCTCCATTTTTGTTTAGCAGCGGGAGGAGTGGGAGCAACAACCACGGGGCTGCTCGGAAGGAGAGAGTGAGGTCTGCAGATGCTGGAGATCAGAGCTGAAAATGTGTTGCTGGAAAAGCGCAGCAGGTCAGGCAGCATCCAAGGAGCATGAGATTTGACGTTTCGGGCATGAGCCCTTCATCAGGAATGAGGAGAGTGTGCCAAGCAGGGAGGAGGGACTTGGGGGAGGGACATTGGAAATGCGTTAGGTAGAAGGAGGTTTACGTGAAGGTGATAGGCCGGAGTGGGATGGGGGCGGAGAGGTCAGGAAGAAGATTGCAGGTTAGGAAGGTGGTGCTGAGTTCGAGAGTTGGGACTGAGACAAGGTGGGGGAGGGGAAATGAAGAAACTGGAGAAATCTGAGTTCATCCCTTGTGGTTGGAGGGTTCCCAGGCGGAAGATGAGGCGCTCTTCCTCCAACCGTCGTGTTGTTATGGTCTGGCGATGGAGGAGTCCAAGGACCTGCATGTCCTTGGTGGAGTGGGAGGGGGAGTTGAAGTGTTGAGCCACGGGGTGGTTGGGTTGGTTCCCTACGCTCTTGGATTAACGAGTTCAACACGCGGCGAGACATCGGGCTGATGTTAGGATGAGATGTGAAGACTCAGTTAGGGTGCTGGAAAGTTACAAGCTTGCTCAGAAAGACCTGAAGAGAGAGCTAAGAGCATAATGAAGGGGTATGGAGATAACAGAGGTAGAAGGAGCTGAGACAATGGATACATCAGCCATGGTCTTATTGAATGGCGTAACAGGCTCGACGAGTTAAATGGCCTACTCCTTAATATGATATGATGAAACTATGAAGAGTATGGACTTACCAGCTTGCAGGATATTTGTCTGCCTTTGGGATAACTGTTTGCGGCTACTGTGTATTTCATTGGCCAACTCTGCAAAGGAAGATAAACAGTGGCTCAGATCATTAGTGAACAGGGACACAAACATGCTGAGTACAGGGCAATCCAAGCAAGCCAGCACAGAGCAAGGAGAAAGTGAGGACTGCAGATGCTGTGAAGATCAGATTCAAGAGTGTGGTGCTGGCTAGGCAGTTTCTGGGGAGCAGGAGAATCGACCTTTCGGGCATAAGCCCTGCATCAGGAATTCTCCTATTCCTCGAATACTGCCTCAACTGTTGAGTTTTTCCAGCACCACACCCTTGATTCAGTACAGAGCAATCCAAACATGCCCAGCACAGTGCAACAGAAACATATTTTACACAGAATGACAGGAAATACTACAGTTTGAGGACTTTAGTCTTTGTCCACGGTTTCCTCACACAGTTTGTAGACAAGCCAACAAGGGGAGAGGCCACATTGGATTTGGTACTGGGTAATGAACCTGGTCAGGTGTTAGATTTGGCTGACAGTATTTTTTTTTAGATTAGATTAGATTTACAGTGTGGAAACAGGCC
>NW_026868527.1:0-39242 GCF_020745735.1 Hemiscyllium ocellatum | reverse complement strand
TCTGGAACGCTTTGCCAGCAGAGGTGGTAGAGGCAGGCACGGGAGATTCATTTAAGATGAGTCTAGACAGATACATGAGGAGGTGGGGAGCAGAGGGATACAGATGCTTAGGAATGACCAACAGGTTTAGACAGTGGATTTGGATTGGATCAGGCTTGGAGGGCCGAAGGGCCTGTCCTGGGCTGTACATTTTGTTTCTTTGTTTTTTAAACACAGGATGGTTATGTTACAGCTGTACAGGGCGCTGGTGAGGCCACCCCTGGAGTACTGTGTACAGACTTGTCTCCTTACTTGAGAAAGGATGGACTGGCACTGGAGGGGATATCGAGGAGGGTCACTAGGGTGATTCTGGAGTTGAGGGGGTTGGTTTATGAAGAGAGGCTGAGGAGAATGGGATTATATTCATTGGGATTTAGAAGAATGAGGGGGATCTTATTGAAACAGATAAAATTATGAAGGGAATAGATTAGATAGAAATAGGATGTTTCCGTTGGCGGGTGAGACTAGGACAAGAGGGCATGGCCTCAAGGTTAGAGGGAGCAGGGTTAGGCTGAACTGAGGAGGAACCTCTCCACCCAGGGGGTTGTTAATCTAAGGAATTCCTTGCCCAGGGAAGGAGTTGACGCTTCAGTAAACGTTTTAAAGCTAAAGTAGATATTTTTTGAACCAAAAAAGGAATCAAGTGTTATGGTGAGATTGATGAAGGGTCATTGGATCTGAGTCCGTGAGAAGATCAGCCATGATCTTATTGAATGATGGAGCAGAGTTGAAGGGCCGAACGGCCTACTCCTGCTCCCAGTTCTTCGGTTATGTTACAGAACATAGAAAAATACAGCGCAGTACAGGCCCTTCGCCCTCGATGTTGCGCCGACCGAATCCTACCTAACCTACACTAGCCCAATAATCTCCATATGCTTATCCAATGCCCGCTTAAATGACCATAAAGAGGGAGAGTCCACCACTGCTACTGGCAGGGCATTCCATGAACTCACAACCGCTGTGTAAAGAATCTACCCCTAACAGCTGTCCTATACCTACCTCCCCTTAATTTAAAGCTGTGTCCCCTAGTAACACCTGACTCCATTAGCGGTAAAAGGTTCTCGGTGTCGACCCTATCTAAACCCTAATCATCTTATACACCTCTATCAGATCTCCCCTAAACCTTCTCTTCTCCAATGAGAACAGCCCCAAGTGCCTCAGCCTTTCCCCATACGATCTTCCTACCATTCCAGGCAACATCCTGGTAAACCTCCTCTGTACCCATTCCAGTGCCTCCACATCCTTCCTATAGTATGGCGACCAAAACTGCACACAATACTCCAGATGCGGCCGCACCAGAGTCTTATACAGTTGCAACATGACCTCAGGACTCCGGAACTCAATTCCTCTACCAATAAAGCCCAGTACACCATATGCCTTCCTCACATATGCCTGCCTATGTCTGCTCTCTCTCCATGGGTGCTGCCTGACCTGCTCGGATTTGCTTTCAGTGGTGAAGTTAGTATTTGGTACACTTACCTTTCTTGGTAAAATGCATTAGCTATAGGTACTGAGAAGTCCCAGCTGTACAGGACATTAGTGAGGGCACTTTTGGAATATTGTGTTCAGTTCTGGTCTCCATGCAAGAGGAAAGATGTTGTGAAACTGAAAGAGTTAGATCGAAGTCTCTGCTTCCCTGCTGTACAACTCGCTGACTCTGTTTTACCCCCTCAGCAGTGCCCTCAAAGATCCTCTCTTTGCTTCATTCTCCGACTTATTTCTCATGAAGTCAAGGAAACAGACAGAACATAGAGCATTCCAGGGCAGTACAGGCCTTTCGGCCCTCAATGTTGTGCTGATCTGTGGGACCAATCTGAAGCCTACCTATCCAACAATATTCCAGTTTCAGCCATTTGTTTATCCAATGACTGTTTAAATGCTACTACAGAGTCTACTCCGGTTACAGGCAGTGCAACACCCCTACTACTCTCTGACATCTGTCCGAAATCTATCACCCCTCAATTTAAAGTGATATCCCCTTGTTCTGGCCATCACTATCCAAGGAAAAAGGCTCTCCCTGTCCACCCTATATAACCCTCTGATTATCTTATATGTCTCTATTCAGTCACCTCTCAACCTTCTTCTCTCTAACGAAAACAGCCTCAAGTCCCTCAGCCTTTCCTCGTAAGACCTTCCCTCCATACCAGGCAACATCCCAGTAAATCTCCTCTGCACCTTTTCCAAAGCTCCCACATCCTTCTTATAATGTGGTGACCAGAACTGTACACAATACTCCAAGTGCGGCCACACCAGAGTTTTGTACAGCTGCAGCATAACCTCCTGGTTCCGGAACTCGATCCTCCTATTAATAAAAGCTAAAACACTGTATGCTTTCTTAACAACCCAGTCAGTCTGGGTGGCAACTTTCAGGATCTATGTACATGGACACCGAGATCTCTCTGCTCATCTACATGTGAATCTTGTATCACATTTCCAGAACACTTCTGCTGTAAAGTTGTGCGAACATAATCTGATTCTCCACAACCACCTGATGAAGGAGCAGCACACCAAATAAAGCTGTTGGACTATAACCTGATGTTCTGTGAGTTTTAACTTTGTCCACCGCAGACCAACACCACCATCTCCAAGTCAAGAATCTTACCATTATCCTCAGACTCTTTATTCCTGTTGCTCCTTCCAGTGAATCACCTCACACTTGTCCACATTAAACTCCATTTGCCACCTCTCAGCCCAGCTCTGCAGCTTATCTATGTCCCTCTGTAACCTACAACATCCTTCATCACTATCCACAACTCACCGACCTTAGAGTCATCTGCAAATTTACTAACCCATCCTTCTACACCCTCATCCAGGTCATTTATAAAAATGACAAACAGCATTGGACCCCAAAACAGATCCTTGCGGTACAACACTGGTAACTGAACTCCAGGATGAACATTTTCCATCAACTACCACTCTCTGCAACTTCTCCCATTCCTAGACGTGATGGTACAGAGAACACCGAACGGAGAATTCACCACGAAGGTATACAGGAAAGCCACACACACAGACCAAATCCTGAACTACGAAAGCAACCACCCCAACACACACAAAAGAAGTTGCATCAAGACACTGTTCAAAAGGGCCACAACACACTGCAGCACACCAGAACTGCAAAAAGAGGAAGAAGAACACCTATATAATGTATTCACCAAAAATGGATATCCGCACAATTTCATCAACAGATGCCTAAGGAGAGAGAACGGAACGAGGACATGCCGCAACCCAAAGGACTAGCCACACTCCCATACATCAGGAGCATTTCCGAACTGACAGCCAGACTACAGCGACCACTAGGACTCACAACAGCACACAAACCAACAGCTACTCTCAGACAACAACTCACCAGGACAAAGGACCTGATACCCAGCATGAGCAAAACCAACGTAGTGTACAAAATCCCATGCAAGGACTGCAAAAACACTACATAGGACAAACAGGAAGACAGCTAACGATCCGCATTCATGAACATCAATTAGCCACAAAACGACACGATCAGCTATCCTTAGTAGCCACACACAAAGATGACAAGCAACATGAATTCGACTGGGACAACACTCCTATTATAGGGCAGGCCAAACAGAGAACAGCCAGGGAATTTCCTAGAGGCATGGCACTCATCCACAGATTCAATCAATAAGCACATCGACCTGGACCCAATATACCGACCACTGCAGCGGACAGCTGGAACTGACAACCGGAAGCGGCAGAGACAAATCACTATAAATGCCAGAGGAAAGATCACAGAAGCGCTTCACAGGAGGTTCCCAAGCACTGAGGACGTCACCTAGACAGGGGACGAAACGTCTGCAACACAAATTCCCAGCTCGGCGAACAGAACCACAACAATGGAATAGTGTAGGTTAGATGGGCTTCACATTGGTTCCACAGGTCGGCACAACATCGAGGGCCGAAGGGCCTTAGTGCGCTGGAATATTGTATGTTCTAACTGAGCACATCTAACCACACCTCCCCCTCTTTTACCACCTTCCCTGTTTTTTAGATTAGACTACTTAGATTAGACTAGATTAGACTACTTACAGTGTGGAAACAGGCCCTTCGGCCCAACAAGTCCACACCGACCCGCCGAAGCGCAACCCACCCATACCCCTACATTTACCGCTTACCTAACACTACGGGCAATTTAGCATGGCCAATTCACCTGATCTGCACATTTTGGACTGTGGGAGGAAACCGGAGCACCCGGAGGAAACCCATGCAGACACAGGGGAACGTGCAACTCCACACAGTCAGTCGCCTGAGTCGGGAATTGAACCCGGGTCTCTGGTGCTGTGAGTCAGCAGTGCTAACCACTGTGCCACCGTGCCGCCCTGTTCTTATTGAACCATCTCAATCCTGGATCCTGCAGCAACCATTCCTGTCCCTGCTCTATCCATGTCTCCGAAATGGCCACAACATCGAAGTTCCAGGTACCAACCCATGCTGCAAGTTCACCACCTTATTCCGGATGCTCCTGGCGTTGAAGTAGACACACCTCAAACCAACTTCCTGTTTCCCAGTGCACTCTTGAGACCATATTTCTGACCTCACTGCTCTCAACCTCCTGGATACTAGATCTACAATTTAGGTTGCCATCTCCCTGCTGAATTAATTGAAACCTTCCCAACCAGCATTCACAAATAGCCCCCTCCACAGGATATTGGTACCCCTCTGGTAACAGACTCTTCGGTCCAACTCATCCACACTGGCCAGATATCCTAACCTAATCTAGTCCCATTTACCAGCACCTGGCCCATATCCCTCTAAACCCTTCCTATTCATGTCCCCATCCAGATGCCTTGTAATTGTTGTAATCATACCAGCCTCCACCGCTTCCTCTGGCAGCTCATTCCATACATGAAAAAGTTGTCCTTAGGTCCCTTTTAAATCTTCCCCCGTCATCTTAAACTGAGCCCTCTAGCTTTGAACTGATGTGAGGATTCCCTCAATTTCCCCGAATGATAGTAACAGATGATAATAATCTTGGAGCACAGCAGAAATGGTTTCCTCTCTCATTTCTTTCCAGAATACCTTGTTTATGGCAATGGTAAATGCAGCATCCATTTTGGCCTCCACTTCCTCAGGAGAGTAGTAACATAGGAGGTTTGTTCCCTGTAACACACAGTACATTCTCGTCCAATTGTAGTGTTCTCCCACCATCTGCTGTAACACAGAAACCACCAGAAGTTAAAGTGATACAGGGTTATTCACATTCATCGTGGTACAAGGGCTGGTTTTAGAAACAAAAACTGAATTAAGTCATTTGGACAAATGTGGATTAATTCAGAAAAACCAGCATTTGTTTAAGTAATTTGATTGAGTTTTTTTTTCAATGAGAGTCATGTGGTTAATGTGATATCATTAGCAGGAAATAGGGCAATTTGATAATAAAACAAACTTAAAAGCTTTCTACTGGAATGTACGAAGCATTCAGAATAAAATGAATGAGTTAACAGCATTACAGAGACAAATACGTTCGGGACAGACCAATTACAGAGACAAATAGGTTCGGGACAGACCAATTACAGAGACAAATAGGTTCGAGACAGACCAATTACAGAGACAAATAGGTTCAGGACAGACCAATTACAGAGACAAATAGGTTCGGGACAGACCAATTACAGAGACAAATAGGTTCGAGACAGACCAATTACAGAGACAAATAGGTTCGGGACAGACCAATTACAGAGACAAATAGATTCGAGACAGACCAATTACAGAGACAAATAGGTTCGGGACAGACCAATTACAGAGACAAATAGGTTCGAGACAGACCAATTACAGAGACAAATAGGTTCAGGATAGACCAATTACAGAGACAAATAGGTTCGGGACAGACCAATTACAGAGACAAATAGGTTCGAGACAGACCAATTACAGAGTCAAATAGGTTCGAGACAGACCAATTACAGAGACAATAGGTTCGGGACAGACCAATTACAGAGACAAATAGGTTCGGGACAGACCAATTACAGAGACAAATAGGTTCGGGACAGACCAATTACAGAGTCAAATAGGTTCGAGACAGACCAATTACAGAGACAAATAGGTTCGAGACAGACCAATTACAGAGACAAATAGGTTCGGGACAGACCAATTACAGAGACAAATAGGTTCGGGACAGACCAATTACGGAGACAATAGGTTCGGGACAGACCAATTACAGAGACAATAGGTTCGGGACAGACCAATTATAGAGACAAATAGGTTCGAGACAGACCAATTACAGAGACAAATAGGTTCGAGACAGACCAATTACAGAGACAATAGGTTCGGGACAGACCAATTACAGAGACAAATAGGTTCGGGACAGACCAATTACAGAGACAATAGGTTCGGGACAGACCAATTACAGAGACAAATAGGTTCGAGACATACCATTTACAGAGACAATAGGTTCGGGACAGACCAATTACAGAGACAAATAGGTTCGGGACAGACCAATTACAGAGACAAATAGGTTCAAGACAGACCAATTACGGAGACAATAGGTTCGGGACAGACCAATTACGGAGACAATAGGTTCGGGACAGACCAATTACAGAGAGAAATAGGTTCGAGACGGACCAATTACTGAGACAAATATACTCAGTCTTTCAGAAGAATAGGCAGGAAGAAAAGGAGGGGATGTAGTTTTGTTAGTAAAGGATAATAATGGTTCTGTAGTGAGCAATGAGATCAGCACTGGAGATCAAGACTTGAGACAGTTTGGGTAGAAATAAGAAATACCAAGGGTAGCACGGTGGTTAGCACTGCTGCCTCATAGCACCAGAGACCCGGGTTCAATTCCTGCCTCAGGCGGCTGACTGTGTGGAGTTTGCACGTTCTCCCCGTGTCTGTGTGGGTTTCCTCCGGGTGCTCTGGTTTCCTCCCACAGTCCAAAAATGTGCCGGTTAGGTGAATTGGCCATGCTAAATTGCCCATAGTGTTAGGTGAAAAGGTAAATGTAGGGGAATGGGTCTGGGTGGGTTGCTCTTCGGCGGGTCAGTGTGGACTTGTTGGGCCGAAGGGCCTGTTTCCACACTGTAAGTAAGGGAGAGAAGTAACCTACAGGGTGGGGGCAGTGGTCTTGCAGTGAGGCACAGTATAAAATAAGAAATATTGGTGCATCGTAATAAAGGTACAGCAATAACAATGGGTGATTTTAACATACACAGCAACTGCATTAATCAAACTTGCAGGGGAGAGTTCACTGAATGTAGGAGAGATTGTTTGATCAACATACTGGGGAACCAACCAGGGAGCAGGCTCTTCTGGATTTGATATTGTGGAATGAAGTGGATCAATTAATTATCTCATCGTTAAAATGATCTTGTGATCTCAAATGGAGCAATTTTCTTGTAGCATTGTCATTGGGCTGTTAATCCAGAGACCCAGGTAATGTCCTGGTGTCCTGAGTTTAAATCCCAGCAGATACTGTGAACTCAAAGAATCTCAAATCAAGGACCTCATAATGACAATGAATCAATTGCCAATAGTTGGGGAAATATGTCTGATTAGCTAATGTCCTTTAGGGAAGGAAATTGCCATTCTTACCTGATCTCCAGACTCACAGCAATGTGGTTAATTTTTAATCATTAGGGATGGGCAATAAATGCTGGTGAGACCCTCATCCCGTGAATGAATTTAAAAAACTACGGTGTGCCTCCCTTCATTGATCAGGGGACTGAGGTATAAAAGTGATGTTGCTGCTGCACGAACCTTTAGTTCGGCCTCACTTGGAGCACTGTGTGCAGTTCTGGAATGCACATTATAGGAAAGATGTGGAGGCTTTGGAGAGGGTTAAAAAGATGTTGCCTGGTTTGGAGGGTAATAGCTATCAGGACAGGTTGGAAAAACTTGGATTGTTTTCACCAGAGTTCAGAGACTGAAGGGACAGAAATATTGAACATAATGAGAGACGTGGATAGGGTGGGACGCTGGAATCTTTTCCCCAGAAAAGAAATGACAAATACCAGGAAGAAAGGGCTTAAAGTGAGTGGGGAAAAGTTGAAAGGAGGTATGAGAGGGAAGTTTTTTTTACACAAAAAGGTGGTAGGTACTAGAAGCTGATATCATAGCAATGTCTAAGAGGATTTTGACAGACACATGAACAGACAGGGAATACGTGGACCATGTACAGGCAGATGGGATTAGTTTGGAATGGTATCTTGGTCAGCACACAGATGTAGGCCGAATAGCCTGTTTCTGTGCTGTACTTTTCTACAGGTCACTCTGCTATAATGCACATTTCATTTACATGTATTTGCTGTAATGCGATTGATGAATTGGGGAAGGAGTGAAAGTAGACAAGTCCCCTGGGCCGGATGGATTTATCCGAGGATTCTCTGGGAAGCTAGGGAGGAGATAACAGAGCCTTTGGCTTTGATATTTGAGTCATCATTGTCTACAGGTTTAGTACCAGAATATTGGAGGATTGCAAATGTGCACTTGTTCAAGAGATGACCCAGGTAATTATAGACTAGTGTCTATAATTTGGAAAGGATTATATAAGAGATAAGATTTATAATCATCTAGCAAGCAACAATTTGATTTCAGAGAGTCAACATGGTTTCATCAAGGACAGGTCGTGTCTCACAAACCCCATTGAGTTTTTTGAGAAGGTGACCAAGCATGTAGATGACGGGAGGGCAGTTGATGTGGTATACATGGACTTCAGTAAAGCCTTTGATAAGGTTCCACATGGTAGGCTGTTGGAGAAAATGCAGAGGCATGGGATTGAGGGTGATTTAGCAGTTTGGCTTAGAAACTGGCTTTCTGAAAGGAGGCAGTGAGTGGTAGTTGATGGAAAATATTCAGCCTGGAGTCCAGTTACTAGTGGTGTGCCACAAGGGTCTGTTTTGGGACCACTGCTGTTTGTCATTTTTATAAATGACTTAGACGCAAGCATAGGTGGATGGATTAGTAAATTTGCAGACGACGCTAAAGTCGGTGGAGTAGTGGTCAGTGTGGAAGAATGTTACAGGTTGCAGGGGTACTTGGATAAACTGCAGAATCGGGCTGAGAGGTGGCAAATGGAGTTCAATGCAGCTAAATGTGAGGTGATACACTTTGGGAAGAATAACAGGAAGGCAGAGTACTGGGTCGATGGAAAGATTCTTGGTAGTGTGGATGTGCAGAGGGATCTTGGAGTCCCATGTACATAGATCCCTGAAAGTTGCCACCCAGGTGGATAGTGCTGTTAAGAAGGCATACAGTGTGTTAGGTTTCATTCGTAGAGGGATTGAGTTCTGGAGCCACAATATCATGCTGCAACTATACAAAACGCTGAAGTACTGTGTACAGTTCAGGTCGCTATATTTTGGGAAGGATGTGGAAGCATTGGAAAAGGTGCAGAGGAGATTTACCAGGATGTTGCCTGGTCTGGAGGGAAGGTCTTGTGAGGAAAGGCTGAGGGACCTGGGTCTGTTCTCATTGGAAAGAAGAAGGCTAAGAGGGGATTTGATAGAGACATACAAGATGATCAGAGGGTTAGATAAGGTGGACAGTGAGAGTCTTTTCCTAGGATGTAGATGTCAGCTTGTACAAGGGGTCATAGATACAAATTGAGGGGTGATAGATTTAAGACATATCAGAGGCAGGTTCTTTTCTCAGAGAGTGGTAAGGGTGTGGAATGCCCTGCCTTGCCAATGTAGGTAACTCAGCCATATTAGGGAGATTTAAACAAAACATGGCTAAGCACATGGATGATTTTGGGATAGTGTAGGGGGACGAACTGAGAATACTTCACAGGTTGGCGCAACATCGAGGGCTGAAGGGCCTGTTCTGCACTGTATTGTCCAAGTTCTATGCTCTATGCCCCTCATGATTTTATAAACCTCTATAAGGTCACCCCTCAGCCTCCGACGCTCCAGGGAAAACATTCCCAGCCTGTTCAGCCTCTCCCTGTAGCTCAGATCCTCCAACCCTGGCAACATCCTTGTAAATCTTTTCTGAACCCTTTCAAGTTTCACAACATCTTTCCGATCGGAAGGAGACCCTATTACACATACAACAGAATTAGACGGGGTAGATATCCCTGAACCAGGGGGTCACTGGTGCAATTTAAATTTGCCCATCTGATATTGTGAAATTCAAATCCATGTTTTCAAAGCATTAGCCCAGGATTCCCTTTTCCCAGTCCAGTCACATTACATCCACACCACCAGTACACCTTCAAGCCAATGCTCAAATTGACAGGAGAAGCAGAGTCAATATTTATGTATAAATGAATGAGATAAATAACTAATTATTAAAAATCATTTCCAAAGTTTAAAAACTAATTGGATCACTCGAACAGAGAGCTAGTAAAGGCATAATTGGCTGGATAGTCACCTTCCCTAATTCTGATCTGCTTTGGACTGTTGTGTGCTGGTTAGCAAACAGTGAATATGCAGCATTGAAATCACTCTGAACAGAAAGACAGATTTGCAGTCAGAACGTCAGCTAATGCTCCACTCACCTGCAGGTTTAAAAAGCTTGACATCATTTGCTGGGTCATACAGAGAGGCTGGGCAGCAAGCTGACAACATAAACTGCCATACAGAGGTAACCAAAAGGAGCAGTGCTCTGCAATGGGAAAACAGGAGAAAACCTCCAGGTGATTATGTGTCAGCGTCAGAAAGGGGCAGAGAGCTGGGCAGAGAACGAGGGCTGGTTTTCATTCACTCAATGGACATGGCTGTCACTGGCTGAGCCAGAATTTATTGCCCATCTTTACTTGTCCCTGAGATTATATTCGAGTAAAAAATGAGGTCTGCAGATGCTGGAGATCACAGCTGAAAATGTGTTGCTGGTTAAAGCACAGCAGGTTAGGCAGCATCTCAGGAATAGAGAATTCGACGTTTCAAGCATAAGCCCTTCATCATTCCTGATGAAGGGCTTATGCTCGAAATGTTGAATTCCCTATTCCTGAGATGCTGCCTAACCTGCTGTGCTTTAACCAGCAACACATTTTCACCTGAGATTATATTGCTGTCCCTTCAGTTTCACCGTGTCAATATCCCAGAAGGTAAAAGGTAGCTCTTCACCACTTTCCCAAGCGCAATTATGGATGGGCTCATGATGCCACACACTAACAATAATACTGAGCTAGCAATCAAGAGACCCAGCAAAATCGCCTGGGATATAAGTTCAAATCTCACCCTGGTAAAACTCATCCTGCTTGCTTGATGTAATATTTCACACTCCTCTGATTCGAATGCTGACAGCATCGCTGTCATTTCTGAAGGCAGAGCTAAAGGGCTCAGACAGAATAATCATTATTGACCTTCTGTTCTCCTTCATCACAGCACCCCTATCCCTAGCTCCACATAGTTCAGTCAACTATGATAAATGAACAAAGAACACTACCGCACAGGAACAGACCCTTCAGCCCACCAAGTCTGTGCAGACTTATATGATGTCTTTCTAAAGTTAAAAACCTTTTGCCTCCATGCAGTCCATATCCCTCTGTTCCCTGGCTATTCATGTTTCTGTCAAGATGCTTTGTAAACATTATTGCATCTGCCTCCAGCACCATCGCTGGCAGCACACTCCAGGCACTCACCAGCTTCTGGGGAAAACTCCTGCCTCCTACATCTCCTTTCAACGTTTCCTCTTTGATCTTAAACCTATGACCTCTGGTCGTGGAAACCAGAACTGTACACAATAATCCAAATGTGGCTGAACTGAAGTTCTATAGTTGTAGAGTCAATGAGTCACACAGCACGGAAACAGACCCCTTGGTCTAACCAGTCCATGCTGACCATGTTCTCAAACTAAACTCGTCCCACCTCCCTGCACTTGACCCAAATCCCTCCAAACGTTTCCAATTCATATACTTAACAAAATATCCTTTAAACATTGTAACTGTACCTGCATCTATTCCTGTGTCTGGAAGTTCACTCCACACACAAACCATCCTCTGGGGAAAAAACTGCCCCAAGGTTTGTTTAAAATCTCTCTCCTCACACCTTTAAAATATACCCCCTCGTCTTGAAATCGCCCACCCGAGGGAAGAGGCACATGCTATTCACCTTATCTATACCCCTCGTGATTTTATAAACCTCCATAAAGTCATCCTTCAATCTCCAACACAACAAAGAAAACCGTCCCCTCCCTTCATTCCTGGTAACCTCCGGGTAAATTTCTCCTGACCTCCCTCCAGTTTAATAATACAGTGGCTCAGTGATCAGCCATCGTCACTGCAGAATGGGAGGTTGTTGAGGAGGGTTTGCCTACTGAGTCAGTCTGGGTTGAAGTCCGAAACAGGAAAGGAGCAGTCCCTTTATTCAGAGTTTTCTACGGGCCCCCCAATAGCAACATAGACATGGAGGAGCGGATTGGGAGGTAGGTTTTTAAAAAGATGCAGAAGTAACAGGGCTGTTGTCGTGGGTGACATTAACTTCCCTCATATTGATTGGAACCTCATTGGTTCAAATAGATTGGATGGAGCGAATATTGTCTGTTTTGTCCAGGAAGGGTTCCTGGACAATATGTAGATAGGCTGCCCAGAGGGGAGGCCATATTGGATTTGGTTCATAATGCCAGGTGTCAGATCACTCAGTGTGAGACCACTTTGGTGACACTGACAACAACTCCATCACCTTTACTATACTCATGAAGAGGGATAGGAGCAGATGATATGGGAAAGGATTTAATTGGGGGAGGGGGAATTATAATGCTATTAGGCCGGAACTGGGACATCTAAATTGGGACCAGATGTTCTCAGGGAAATGTGAGGGTGATTCAGGAAGCACTTTCTGATAGAGCTGGGTAGGTTTGTCCCAGTGAGCAAGCACAGGATGGCAGGAGAAAGGAAACTTAGGCAACTAAGGATATGGAACATCTAGTCACAAGGAAGAGGAAGTTTCCTCAAGGTTGAGGAGGCAAGGATCAGACAGGGCTCAAGGGAGTTAGCCAGGATAGAACTGAAGAATTGACTAAGGAAAGCTAGAAGGGAACATGAAAGAGCTTTAATGGACAATATTAAGGAAAACTCTAAGGTGTTCCACGCTGACATGAGGAACAAGGGGATGGCTAGAGTGAGGGTAGGGCCGATCGGGGTAGTGGAGTGAGCTTGTGCCTGGAGTCAGAGAAGGTAGGGGAGGTCCTTAATGAATATGTAGAACATGACAGTGCAGCACAGGCCCTTCAGCCCTTCATGTTGTGTCGACCTGTGGAACTAATCTGAAGCCCATCTACCCTACACTATTCCACTTTCATCCAGATGTTTATCCAATGACCATTTAAATGCCCTTAAAGTTGGCAAATCTACTGCTGCTGCAGGCAGTGTGTTCCACACCCCTACTACTCTCTGAGTAAAGAAATTACCTCTGACATCTGTCCTATATCGATCACCCCTCAACTTAAAGCTATGTCCTCTCATGCTAGCCACCACCATCTGAGGAAAAAGGCTCTCCCTGCCCACCCTATCTAACCCTCTGATTATCTTATATGTCTCTATTAAGTCACCTCTCAACCTTCTTCTCTCTAACGAAAACAGCCTCAAGTCCCTCAGCCTTTCCTCATAAGACCTTCCCTCCATACCAGGCAACATCCCAGTAAATCTCCTCTGCACCCTTTCCAAAGCTTCCACATCCTCCTTATAATACGGTGAGCAGAACTGTACACAATACTTCAAATTAGGCTCCACCAAAATTTATGTACAGCTGCAACATGACCTCATGGCTCCGAAACTCAATCCCCCTACCAATAAAAGTGAACACACCATGCACCTTAACAACCCTGTCAACCTGGGTGGCAACTTTCAGGGATCGCTGGATGTCGATACCGAGATCTCTCTGCTCATCTACACTACCAAGAATCTTACCATTAGCCCAGTACTCTGCATCCCTGTTACTCCATCCAAAGTAAATCAGCTCACACTTTTCCACATTAAACTCCATTTGCCACCTCTCAGCCCAGCTCTGCAGCTTATCAACCACATGGTGAGGTCAGTGCAGGAGAGAGAGAGAGAGAGAGAGAGAGAGAAAGAAACTGACACCAGAGTGAACCTGCACAGTTACTGCCTTTGCTGTTTGAATTTGTGTATCACTGGACATCGGAGTGCATCTGGGAAAATTAACAAACAGCGAAATTCACAACTGATCTTGGAGGAACTGTTTGGGTGAGGTTCACAGCACAGAATCAGATAAGTTAATTGTTTTAAGTGGCCTACAGAAAGTCTGCAGGAGTGAGTAGAGTGAGTTCTTTCTTGATTATATGTTTTTGAGATATGTCTCGTGATGAAACTTAAAAAATAAGCCGTAACTATTAATCTAACTTGGGGTAGTGTTTTGTAGAGGAATAAGACGGTGTTATTTTCGGGGTCTGTAGATTGTGAAGGAGCAAAAATGGCCTTTGATAGAGTGACATGCGCTTCTTATCAGATGTTTAAAGAGAGTTTAAGGCTTACTGCAAATTATATCTGCCATAAATGCTGTTGTTTGTGAATCTTATCAGATCGAGTGGATCAGTTGGAGAGACAGAAGCGATGAGGAATTTACAACAGCAACAGTATATAATGGATGGCAGTTATAGGAAGGGGGGAAAGTCTCAGATACAGTCACATAGATGGGTTAACTCCAGGAAGGGTAAGAGAGGTAGGCAGCTAGAGCAGGAGTCTTTTGTGGATGTACCCATTTCAAACAGGTCTGCTGTTTTGGAAAGTGTAGGGGGTGATGGATTCTCAGGGGAATGTAGCTCGAACAGTCAAGTTTCTAGTATTGAGACTGGCTCTAATGCAATGAGGGGTACGTCGGCTTCCAAGAGATCAACTGTGTTAGGGGATTCTGTAGTCTGAGGTACAGACAGACGTTTCTGTGGCCAGCAGAGAAAAAGCAGAATGGTGTGTTGTTTCCCTGGTGCCAGGATCAAGGATGTCTCAGAGAGGGTGCAGAATGTTCTCACAGGGAGAGGGGCCAGCAGGAGGTCATTGTCCACATTGGAACCAACGTCATAGGAAGGGAAAAGGTTGAGATTCTGAAGGGAGATTACAGAGAGTTAGGCAGAAATTTAAAAGGAGGTCCTCAAGGGTAGTAATATCTGGATTACTCCCAGTGCTACGAGCTAGTGAGGGCAGGAATAGGAGGATAGAGCAGGAGATGAGGATGCATGGCTAAGGAGCTGGTGTATGAGAGAAGGATTCTCATTTTTGGATCATTGGAATCTCTTTTGGGGTAGAAGTGACCTGTACAAAAAGGATGGATTGCACCTAAATTGGAAGGGGATTAATATACTGGCAGGGAAATTTGCTAGAACTGCTTAGGAGGATTAAGATTAGTAAGGTGGGGGGTTGGGACCCAGGGAGATCGCGAGGAAAGAGATCAATCTGAGACTGGTACAGTTGAGAACAGAAGTGAGTCAAACAGTCAAGGCTGGCAGGGACAAGGTAGGACTCATAAATTAAACTGCATTTATTTCAATGCAAGGGGCCTAACAGGGAAGGCAGATGAACTCAGGACATGGTTAGGAACATGGGACTGGGATATCATAGCAATTACAGAAACATGGCTCAGGGATGGGCAGGACGGCAGCTTAATGATCCAGGATACAAATGCTACAGGAAGGATAGAAAGGGAGGCAAGAGAGGAGGGGGAGTGGCATTTTTGATAAGGAATAGCATTACAGCTGTGCTGAGGGAGGATATTCCCAGAAATACATCCAGGGAAGTTATTTGGGTGGAACTGAGAAATAAGAAAGGGATGATCACCTTATTGGGATTGTATTATAGACCCCCTAATACTCAGAGGGAAATTGAGAAACAGATTTGTAAGGAGATCTCAGCTATCTGTAAGAATAATGGGGTAGTTATGGTAGGGGATTTTAACTTTCCAAACACGACTGGGACTGCCATAGTGTTAAAGGTTTAGACAGAGAGGAATTTCTTAAGTGCATATAAGACAATTTTCTGATTCAGTATGTGGATGTACCTACTAGAGAAGGTGCAAAACTTGACCTACTCATGGGAAATAAGGCAGGTAGGTGACTGAGGTGTCAGTGGGGGAGCACTTTGGGGCCAGTGACCATAATTCTATTCGTTTTAAAATAGTGATGGAAAAGGAGAGACCAGATCTAAAAGTTGAAGTTCTAAATTGGAGAAAGGCCAATTTTGACGGTATTAGGCAAGAACTTTCAAAAGTTGTTTGGAGGCAGATGTTTGCAGGTAAAGGGACGGCTGGAAAATGGGAAGCCTTCAGAAATGAGATAACAAGAATCCAGAGAAAGTACATTCCTGTCAGGGTGAAAGGGAAGGCTGGTAGGTACAGGGAATGCTGGATGGCTAAAGAAATTGAGGGTTTGGTTTAGAAAAAGAAGGAAGCATATGTCAGGTATGGACAGGACAGGGAGATTGCACCAGGTGCCGGCTGGGAGCAGTGACTCACTGATTTGAGCTTTTATATTTGAAGTCAGAGAGCAGAGGTTTCTGGGAAAGGTGGGACTTCTTATTGCTATATAAGTCAGTGTCTTCTCCACCCGAGACCCCTACCTTTGTAGGGCCTCCCACCCAACCAGCTCCTCTAACCTTAAACACCAGGGAGATAGCAGGTCAGCATCTCTTTTTTACTTTGTGATTAGGGGACGAGCAGGGTTGGCAGTGCAGGGAGAGCAATGTCCCTTCTGCAGGATGTTTGAGGTGAGGGACAACATCCAAGTACATCTGCAGGAAGTGCACCCAACTCTCGCTCCTCCAAGACTGTGTTAGGGAACTGGGAGCGGGAGCTGGATGAACTTCGGATCATTCGGGGGGCAGAGGCTGTGATAGATAGGAGTTACAGGGAAGTAGTTACTTCTAAGTAAGAAGAAAGCTGGGTGACTGTTCGAAGAGGGTATCACAGCTACAGAAGCTTCCATTGTCGAGGAAGATCTGCCTACCGAGTCAGTATGGGTGGAAATTAGGAACAGCAAGGGAGCAGTCACCTCTTTAGGTGTTTACTACAGGCCCCCCAATAGCAGCAGGGAGATGGAAGAAAGCATAGGTCGGCAGATTTTGGAAAAGTGTGGACATAGTAGGGTTGTTGTAATGGGGGAATTTAACTTTCCCAATATTGATTGGAACCTCCTTTGAGCAGAAGATTTGAATGGAGCTGTTTTTGTAAAGTGTGTTCAGGAGGGTTTCCCAACTCAGTATATTGACAGGCCGACGAGGGGAGAGGCCATTCTAGACTTGGTGCTCAGAAACGAGCTGGGGCAGGTATCAGATCTTGGGGTGGGAGAGCATTTTGGTGATAGTGACCACAACTGCCTCACATTCTACATAGCTATGGAGAAGGAGAGGATTAGGCAAAATGGAAGGATATTTAATTGGGGAAGAGGAAACTATGATGCGATTAGACATGAGTTAGGAAGCATGGATTGGGAGCAATTGTTCCATGGTAAAGACACTATAGACATGTGGAGACTGTTTAAGGAACAGTTGTTGCGAGTGATGAATAAATCTGTCCCTCTGAGACAGGCAAGAAGGGGTAAGATAAAGGAACCTTGGATGACGAGAGCGGTGGAGCTTCTCATCAAAAGGAAGAAGGTAGCTTACATAAGGTGGAGGAAGCTAGGGTCAAGCTCAGCTCTAGAGGATTACAGGCAGGCGAGGAAGGAGTTTAAAAAAGGTCTGGGGAGAGCCAGGAGGGGGCACGAGAAAGGCTTGGCAGAACGGATTAGGGAGAACACAAAGGCATTTTACATTTATGTGAGGAATAAGAGAACGGTCAAAGAAAGAGAAGGGCTGATCAGGGATAGCATAGGGAATTTGTGTGTGGAGTCTGAGGATGTAGGGGAACCCTAAATGAGTTTTTTGCTTCTGTCTTTACAAAAGAAACGAAATTTGTAGTGAATGAAACCTTTGAAGAGCAGGTGTGTATGCTGAAATGGATAGAGATAGAGGAAGCTGATGTGCTGAAAATTTTGTCAAACATTAAGATTGACAAGTCGCCAGGCCCGGACCAGATTTGTCCTCAGCTTCTTTGGGAAACGAGAAATGTAATTGCTTCATCACTTGCGAAGATCTTTTCATCCTCGCTCTCCACTGGAGTCAAGAAAGGAAATAGGGAAATCCCCAGTAATTACAGACCAGTCAGTCTCAGGTCTGTCGTCTGCAAGGTGTTAGAGACCAGTAAGTCTCACGTCTGTCGTCTGCAAGGTGTTAGAAAGGATTCTGAAGGATAGGATTTATGACCATCTGGAAGAGCATGGCTTGATTAAATGCAGTCAGCACGGCTTTGTGAGGGGCAGGTCATGCCTCACAAACCTTATCGAGTTCTTTGAGGATGTGACTAGAAAAGTTGATGAGGGTCAAGCTGTGGATGTGGTGTATATGGAATTCAACAAGGCATTTGATAAGGTTCCCCTTGGTAGGCTCATTCAGAAGGTTAGGAGGAATGGGATTCAGGGGAACTTAGCTGTCTGGATACAGAATTGGCTGGCCAACAGAAGACAGCGAGCGGTAGTAGAAGGAAAATATTCTGCCTGGAAGTCTGTGGAGAGTGGTGTTCCACAGGGCTCTGTCCTTGGGCCTCTACTGTTTGTAATTTTTATTAATGACTTGGATGAGGGGATTGAAGGATGGGTCGGCAAGTTTGCAGATGACACAAAGGTTGGAGGTGTCTTTGACAGTATAGAGGGCTGTTGTAGGCTGCAGCGGGACATTGACAGGATGCAGAGATGGGCTGAGAGGTGGCAGATGGACCTCCCTGGTTCACTGTTGCTCCAGCCACACATTCATCTGACCTTTCCTCTTCCTCCTGTTCTCACCTGCACGTGGCACTGGGCATAATCCTGAGATTAATACATTGGAGTCTGACATTTTACTCCATATTCAGCTTTCAGGACCTTAGGTGGATTGGCCATGCTAAATTATCCATAGCACCCAGGGGTGTGCAGCCATGGGAAATGCACGGTTACAGGGATAGGTCTGACTGGGATATTCTTTGCAGGGTCAGTGTGACCTGATGGGCTGAATGGTCTGTTTTGACTTTGTAGGATTCTATGATCCCTTTGTTTATTTTGTTGCTGGTATCTATCTGTATCCCAACTATTACAGGTTAGACATGAGCAAGGAAACCCCCTGCTGATTACCACGTCCCGCCCTCCCTCGGCTGATGAATCATTACCCCTCCATGTTGAACACACTCAGAGGAAGCACTGAGGGTGACAAGGACACAGAATGTCCCCTGGGTGGGGGATTTCAATGTCCCACCACCAAGAGGGGCTCTGCAGCAGTATTACTGATCGAGCTGGTCGGGTCTTAAAGGACCTCGCTGTTAGACTGGGTCTGCGGCAGGTGGGGAGGGAACCAACAAGAGGGAAAACCATACTGACCTCATCCTCACCAATCTGCCGGCTGCAGGTGTATCTGACCATGACAGGATCGGTGAGAGTGACCACTGCACTGTCCTTGTGGGGACAAAGGTAAAACCAATGCCTGCAGATGCTGGAAACCAGATTCTGGATAAGTGGTGCTGGAAGAGCACAGCAGTTCAGGCAGCATCCAACGAGCAGCGAAATCGACGTTTCGGGCAAAAGCCCTTCATCAGGAATAAAGGCAGAGAGCCTGAAGCATGGAGAGATAAGCTAGAGGAGGGTGGGGGTGGGGAGAGAGTAGCATAGAGTACAATGGGTGAGTGGGGGAGGGGATGAAGGTGATAGGTCAGGGAGGAGAGGGTGGAGTAGTAAAGGAGCTAGGCAGGTAGGACAAGTCGGACAAGTCATGGGGACAGTGCTGAGCTGGAAGTTTGGAACTAGGATGATGTGGGGGAAGGGGAAATGAGGAAACTGTTGAAGTCCACATTGATGCCCTGGGGTTGAAGTGTTCCAAGGCGGAAGATGAGGCGTTCTTCCTCCAGGCGTCTGGTGGTGAGGGAGCGGCGGTGAAGGAGGCCCAGGACCTCCATGTCCTCGGCAGAGTGGGAGGGGAAGTTGAAATGTTGGGCCACGGGGCGGTGTGGTTGATTGGTGCGGGTGTCTCGGAGATGTTCCCTAAAGCGCTCTGCTAGGAGGCGCCCAGTCTCCCCAATGTAGAGGAGACCGCATCGGGAGTAACGGATACAATAAATGATATTAGTGGATGTACAGGTAAAACTCTGATGGATGTGGAAGGCTCCTTTAGGGCCTTGGATAGAGGTGAGGGAGGAGGTGTGGGCACGGGTTTTACAGTTCCTGCAGTGGCAGGGGAAGGTGCCAGGATGGGAGGGTGGGTTGTAGGGGGGACGTGGACCTGACCAAGTAGTCACGGAGGGAACGGTCTTTGCGGAAGGCGGAAAGGGGTGGGGATGGAAATATATCCCTGGTGGTGGGGTCCTTTTGGAGGTGGCGGAAATGTCGGCAGATGATTTGGTTTATGCGAAGGTCGGTAGGGTGGAAGGTGAGCACCAGGGGCGTTCTGTCCTTGTTACGGTTGGAGGGGTGGGGTCTGAGGGCAGAGGTGCGGGATGTGGACGAGATGCGTTGGAGGGCATCTTTATCCACGTGGAAAGGGAAATTGTGGTCTCTAAAGAAGGAGGCCATCTGGTGTGTTCTGTGGTGAAACTGGTCCTCCTGGGAGCAGGTACGGCAGCGGTGGAGGAATTGGGAATACGGGATGGCATTTTTGCAGGAGGTAGGGTGGGAAGAGGTGTAATCCAGGTAGCTGTGGGAGTCGGTGGGTTTGTAAAAAATGTCTGTGTCAAGTCGGTCGTCATTAATGGAGATGGAGAGGTCCAGGAAGGGGAGGGAGGTGTCAGAGATGGTCCAGGTAAATTTAAGGTCAGGTTGGCATGTGTTGGTGAAGTTGATGAATTGCTCAACCTCCTCGCGGGAGCACGAGGTGGCGCCAATGCAGTCATCAATGTAGCGGAGGAAGAGGTGGGGAATGGTGCCGGTGTAATTACGGAAGATCAACTGTTCTACGTAGCCAACAAAGAGACAGGCATAGCTGGGGCCCATACGTGTGCCCATGGCTCCCCCTTTGGTCTGGAGGAAGTGGGAGGATTCAAAGGAGAAATTGTTGAGGGTGAGGACCAGTTCGGCCAAACGAATGAGAGTGTCGGTGGAAGGGTACTGTTGGGGACGTCGGGAGAGGAAAAACAGAGGGCTTGGAGGCCCTGGTCATGGCGGATGGAGGTGTAGAGGGATTGGATATCCATGGTGAAGATGAGGCGTTGGGGGCGGGGAAACGGAAGTCTTGGAGGAGGTGGAGGGAGTGGGTGGTGTCTCGAATGTATGTGGGGAATTCCTGGACTAGGGGGGGATAGGACAGTGTTGAGGTAGGTAGAGATGAGTTCAGTGTGGCAGGAGCATGCTGAGGCAATGGGTCGGCCAGGGTGGTCAGGCTTGTGGATATTGGGAAGGAGGTAGAACCGGGCAGTGCGGGGTTCCCGGACTATGAGGTTGGAAGCTGTGGGTGGGAGATCTCCTGACGTGATGAGGTTCTGTATGGTCTGGGAGGTGATGGTTTGGTGATGGGGGGGTGGGGTCACGGTCGAGGGGGCAGTAGGAAGAGGTGTCCTCGAGTTGGCATTTAGCTTCAGCGGTGTAGAGGTCAGTGCGCCAGACTACCACTGCGCCCCCTTTATCTGCTGGCTTGATGGTGAGGTTGGGATTGGAGCAGAGGGATTGGAGGGCTGCGCGTTGAGGGTGAGAGGTTGGAGTGGGGAAGGGGGGTAGACAGGTTGAGGCGGTTAATGTTTCGGCGGCAGTTGGAAATGAAGAGGTCGAGGGCAGGTAATAGGCCAGCGCGGGGTGTCCAGGTGGATGCAGTGTGTTGGAGGTGGGTGAAGGGGTCCTCGGAAGGTGAGCGGGAATCCTGATTGTGAAAGTAAGCTCGGAGGCAGAGGCGGTGGAAGAATTGTTGGACGTCACGGCGTGTATTAAATTCATTGATGCGTGGACGGAGGGGGATGAAGGTGAGTCCTTTGCTGAGGACTGATCGTTCATCCTCAGTGAGGGGGAGGTCTGGAGGGATGGTGAACACTCGGTAGGCCGATCCCCCCATCTATCATATTCCCAGCGCCCCTCCCCCCTACCTTTTATCTCAGCCCGCTTGGCACACCAGCCTCATTCCTGAAGAAGGGCTTATGCCCGAAACGTCGATTCTCCTGGATGCTGCCTGGCCTGCTGTGTTTTTCCAGCACCACTCTTTTCAACTCTGGTCTCCAGCATCTGCAGTTCTCACTTTCTCCTTATACTCCATCACACTCATGTACACACTAGCAACCACATACACTCCCTCTCTCTCTCTCCCTCTCTCCCCTCACATGCACACATATATAAGTGAATTTTTATTTGCAGAGTTCTATTTGCAGATCGATTCTATTTTGTTCAAAAATCACATAAATGACAGGCAGTCAATCCATGTGACATTCTATAAATTCCTACTTTGGAAACAGAACCAGTCTGATTGAAGATTGGAATATAGGCAGACTCTAACCTTACACCTTTAAGGCATTGTCTGAGCTGAGATGTCACCTGTTCTTAATGATTACAAAGGTCAAATTACAATGATTAAAAACACAGAAATAGAGAACACACACTGGATCATCAACGCCACACTCACAGGAATCCGATTCCGAGAGAGGAAGAAAAGGATAGCCAACTCCCATTCCTAGACGTGATGGTACAGAGAACACCGAACGGAGAATTCACCACAAAGGTACACAGGAAAGCCACACACACAGACCAAGTCCTAAACTATGAAAGTAACCACCCCAACACACACAAACGAAGTTGCATCAGGACATTATTCAAAGAGCCACAACACACTGCAGCACACCTGAACTACAAAAAGAGGAAAAAGAACACCTATACAAGGTATTCGCCAAAAATGGATACCCGCGCAATTTCATCAACAGATGCCTAAGGGAAAGATAACGGAACGAGGACATGCCACAACCAAAAGGTCTAGCCACACTACCATACATCAGGAGCATTTCTGAACTGACAGCCAGACTACTGCGACCACTAGGACTCATAACAGCACACAAACCAACAGCCACACTCAGACAACAACTCACCAGGACAAAGGACCCAATACCCAGCATGAGCAAAACCAACGTAGTGTACAAAATACCACGCAAGGACTGCACAAAACACTACATAGGACAAACAGGAAGACAGCTAACAATCCACATCCATGAACACCAATTAGCCACGAAACGACACGACCAGCTATCCTTAGTAGCCACACATGCAGATGACAAACAACATGAATTCGACTGGGACAACACTACTATTATAGGACAAGCCAAACAGAGAACAGCCAGGGAATTCCTAGAGGCATGGCACTCATCCCCAGATTCAATCAACAAACACATCGACCTGGACCCAATATACCGGCCACTGTAGCGGACAGCTGGAACTGACAACTGGAAGCAGCAGATACAAATCACTATAAACGCCGGAGGAAAGATCACAGAAGCGCTTCACAGGAAGCTCCCAAGCACTGAGGATGTCACCTAGACAGGGGACAAAACGTCCGCAACACAAATTCCCAGCTCGGTGAACAGAACCACGACAATCCCAGTGTGCTCAATACATTGTTTCCGTTCCATGACACTGTGATCTTTTGCTATAAATTCAATGTCCTATAAGCTGCTCCAATAGTTACGTGACGAAGGAGCAGTGCTGCAAAAGCTAGTGCTTCAAATAAATCTGTTGGACTATCCCCATGACTTGTCCTACCTGCCTAGCTCCTTTTCCACCTATCCACTCCACCCTCTCCTCCACCTCCACTCCACCCTCTCCCCCACTCACCTATGTACTCTATGCTACTCTCTCCCCACCCCCACCCTCCTCTAGCTTATCTCTCCACCCTTCAGGCTCTCTGCTTTTATTCCTGATGAAGGGCTTTTGCCCGAAACGTCGATTTCGCTGCTCGTTGGATGCTGCCTGAACTGCTGTGCTCTTCCAGCATCACTGATCCAGAATCTGGTTTCCAGCATCTGCAGTCACTGTTGTTACCTGTTGGACTATAACTTGGTGTTGTGTGATTTTTTAACTTTGAGATAAACAGAGATTGAGACAGATGCAAACACAAAGCAACAGACTGCAGGAGGTAAAGAGAAGGATGATTGGTGAGATGGAGTTGGTAAGAGAGGAGACATGGGAAAAGACCAAAGTAAAAGGCTGTACATACCAGTTCCTAGCCTATTGAGGCTCTGTGTGCAGACATTATTGTGGATTGCTGCAAGAGAGAGGCTGGTTTGAGCCAATAGATGATATTTAGGACCCCTGCAATTGAACAAAAATGAATCAGGAACAATTTGTGAGGAAATGACATTTCGGTAGAGTGCCCTGATTCCCCACTTCTTACCGGCTTCCAGAACCACAAAAACCGTAAATATGTTCAGTCCCAAGAAGCACAGGACTCCCAATGTCGTCGAGAGCATTTCTGTGCCAGCTCTTAGAATGTTATACTGAACAAAACCATGCTGGATATTTCTGATCAATCCCTGCCTCTCCAAATGTAGATTAATAATATATTAGATGAAATAAAGGTCGGGACTTTCAATTATAATTAAATTGTTTTAAACAAAGGAAGGTCCCTAGCTGAAATAATTTCTCTTAAAGGGAGTAATTAGCTTATTCTCGAGAGAAATTGCAATGGGAGCCCTCAGACCCATGGCACACTTGTCTTGTATAATGTGGGAAATCAGCTCCATGTACAGGAACTGTGTTCAGCTCCAGCTACTGACTGACCTGTTTCAGAGCTGGAGCTGTGAGTGGGTTCACTTTGGAATGTCCGTAATGCTGAGAATATTGTGGATAATATCCACGTGGATTTTAGTAAAGCATTTGACAAGGTTCCACATGGCAGTATGGTCAGAAACATTAAAGCCCATGGGATAGTGGGTAATGTGTTAAATTGGATTCAAAGTTGGCTTAGTCAATGGATGCACTTGCAAATGGAAAGCTGTTTCCAGTGGTGTTCTGCAAGTCTCAGTGTTGGGACCCCTGCTGTTATTTTGGACATTAACAGTTTAGACTTGAATGTAATGCACAATTGGGAAATTTGCTGACAACACCAAAATTGGCTAGACAGTGTAGTAGATGGTGTAAATGATACAGATGGATTGGAGAAGTGGGCAGGAAAGTGGCAGATGGAGTTCAACTCTGATAGACATAGGCTGGCATGGTGGTCAGCACTGCTGCCTCACAGTGCCAGGGACTTGGGTCTGATTCCACCCTCAGGTGACTGTGTGTGCTTTGCACATTCCCCCTGCATCTGAGTGGGTTTCCTCTGGGTGCTCCAGTTTCCTCTCACAGTCCAAAGGTATGCAGGTTAGGTGGGTTGTCCATGGAAATTGTGGGATGATAGTGGGGCTGGGGCTGGGTGGGATAATCTCTGGACAACCAGTACTGATGCAACGGATTGAATGGCCTCTTTCCACACTTGAGGATTTCTACGATTCTAGATAGTGCCTTTAGGGAGGTCGGACAAACCCATCTGAATCATGTCTGTTCGTCAGGCAAGGAAACTGCCATCCTTACCTGGTCTGGCCTACAGGTGACTCCTGACCCACAGCAATGCCGTTGGATCTTAACTACGCTCTCAGCAATAAATGCTGTCCTAACCAAAGATACCCAGATCCCATGAATGGATTGGTTGAGTGGGCAGGAAAGTGGCAACTCTGATAAGTGTGAGATAATGCATTGAGGGAAGCCAACAGTAAAAAGGAACGTACAATGAATGGGACTACAGTGAGAGGAGTAGATGAAGTGAAAGATTTTGGTGAGCAAGTACACAGGTCCCTAAAGGTCACATTATAGGTAGATGAGGTTGGAAAGAAGGCATATTGAATGCTCTACCTCACTGGCAGAGGTGTGGAATATAAAAGGAAGGAGATAATGATGGAACCCTATATAACACTAGTGAGGCCACAGCTGGAGTACTGTATGGAGTTCTGGTCACCACATTATAGGAAGGATGCAATTGCTGTTGAGAGAGATTGGAGAAGATTTACTGGAATATTGCTGGGGCTGAAGAACTGTAGCTACGAGGAGAGATTGGAGAGGTTGGGTTTGTTTTCCTTCGAACAGAGAGGGCTCAGAGATAGAGACACAGTGGGCAGGAGGAACTGGTTTCCCTTAGCAGAGAGTTTAAAAACTAGGGGTTATAGATTCAGGCTAAATGGCAGAATAATTCGGGAGACATGTGGAAAACCATGTTTCCATAGAGGGTGTCAGCAATTCACTGGCTGAGTTGGTGGCAGAGGCAGAGGCCCGAAACTCTTTTAGAAAATACTTGGACTCACACCTTAAGTGCTGCAAGTCGCAGGGCTATGGGCTATATGCAGGAAGATGGGATTAGAAAGGGAGTGTGGGTGGCTTTGGGTCAGCATGGACAGGATGGGTAAAATGGCCTCCTTCTGTACTGTATCATTTCTATAGTTCTATGGTTTCATAGTCATTATTTGGCTCTTAGTTCCAGAGCTGAAAATGTGTTGCTGGTTAAAGCACAGCAGGTCAGGCAGCATCCAAGGAACAGGAATTTCAACGCTTCGGGCCAAAGCCCTTCATCAGGAATGAGAAGGGCTCTGGCCCGAAACGTCGAATTTCCTGTTCCTTGGATGCTGCCTGACCTGCTGTGCTTTAACCAGCAACACATTTTCAGCTCTGATCTCCAACATCTGCAGACCTCATTTTTTACTCTTAGTTCCAGATTCCTTATTAAAGTCAAACTCCACCATTTGCAGGATTTAAGCCCTGGTCCCCAGAATATTCTCTCAGTTTCTGGATAGATATCCTAATGAATATAGGATTAGTCCAGGGGACCGGAAGATTGCACATGTGACACCATTGTTTACGAACGGGGAAACTGCAGAGCTGTCAGTCTGACATCAATAATGGGAAACCTGCTGGAGGTTATCAGAGAGGATAAGGCAAATATACACTCCGAGAAAAATACATGAATGCTAGCCAGTCAGCATAGCTTTGTCAAGGGGCAGGGCACCTCGGACAAATCTAATCGAGTTCTTTGACAAGGTGATCCAGGCAGTGGATGAGGGGAGTGCTGTGGATATTGTATATTTGGGCTTTCAGAAAGGCTTGGTACAATACCACATGGCAGGTTGTTAGCAAATTAGAAATGTTCAATGGGTCATGGGTCATGGCAGAATGGATTCAAAGCTGGCTAAAAGATAGGAAACAGAGAGTCTGCATAGATGGGCATTTCTACATTGGAGTAAAAAATGAGGTCTGCAGATGCTGGAGATCAGAGCTGAAAATGTGTTGCTGGTTAAAGCACAGCAGGTCAGGCAGCATCCAAGGAACAGGAAATTCAACATTTCGGCAAAAGCCCTTCCTGATGAAGGGCTTTTGCCCGAAACGTCGAATTTCCTGTTCCTTGGATGCTCATTTCTCACATTGGAGACATGGTGTTCTCCAGGGATTGGTGTTGGGACCTTTTCTGATTTATATAAACAATTTGGAGATGGGTGGTGAGGGCAAGATCTCTAAATTTACACATGGTAGGAACCATAGTGAATTCTGAGGAGATGACATGGTGGCCAAATGGACAGACACCTGGCAGATGAGTTTCAACGCACAGCAATGTGCATTTTAGGATAAGACATTGGAAAGACAATTCAGACCCCAATGGTCCAGCTTTGAGGGGAGAATAGGATTGGAGGGACCTTGGGGCTTATATCCATGATTCTCTTATGGTGGCCAGGCAAGTTGTAACAGTTCGAGTCCAAGATGGCGGCAGCGGATGACAGTCCACCTGTTCTTCTTCTTTTTTTGTTTCTCTTTTATTTCCCTGTTAGTGTTTTTCCAGCCTCCGGTGTCTCCCAGCATGATAGACTCCCGGGGTGACCTCCCAGCCTAGCGTGGCATCCTTGGCCCAGTGTGGCAGGTTGAAGCCATCACCCATGATCGTGGCCTGGTCTGTAGCCAGGGCCTGATGTGGACTGGAGGCATGGTGCCAGGTTGGTCTGGGTTGGAAGACCATGGTTCTGCACTTCTACTTCTGCAATACAGGACATTTTATTTTCTCTAATCTCAAAGAGGCGCCCTTGGACTAAGACAGCCCTGGAAGGAAAACCTGAGGATGACAAAACCAGATGAGAAGTTTAAGTGGTAAGGATAACATGAAGAATATTACAAGGGAGAGAGAGGGATTAAGTGAGTGGACAATGGAATATTATGTGAGGTTCTGCACTTTGTCAGGAAGAATAACTGGAGAAGTGGAGAAAATGCAGAATGCTGCAAAGCTGAAGGATCTGGGAGTCCTTATCCACAAATCTCAAAATGTTGGCTGCATCCAGTTCAGAGGAAAATAGAGAATACAAATGGAATGTCAGTCTTTATTTCAAAGAAATTAGAATATAAACGTAGGGAGATTCTGCCATTCATACCACAACTTGCATATTGTGAACCGTTTTTGTCTCCTTATCTATGGAAAGATATACTTGTTATATACTGGAAACAAGCTAGGCTGATGGTCACCAGGCTGATGGTCACCAGGCTGATGGTCACCAGGCTGAGGATGGTCACCAGGCTGATGGTCACCAGGCTGATGGTCACCAGGCTGAGGATGGTCACCAGGCTGATGGTCACCAGGCTGAGGATGGTCACCAGGCTGAGGATGGTCACCAGGCTGATGGTCACCAGGCTGAGGATGGTCACCAGGCTGAGGATGGTCACCAGGCTGATGGTCACCAGGCTGAGGATGGTCACCAGGCTGATGGTCACCAGGCTGAGGATGGTCACCAGGCTGAGGATGGTCACCAGGCTGAGGATGGTCACCAGGCTGATGGTCACCAGGCTGAGGATGGTCACCAGGCTGAGGATGGTCACCAGGCTGATGGTCACCAGGCTGAGGATGGTCACCAGGCTGATGGTCACCAGGCTGAGGATGGTCACCAGGCTGAGGATGGTCACCAGGCTGATGTGGAGGGATTGTCTTATGAGGAGAGATTGAGGAGATTGAGCCCTGTATTCGTTGTAATTTGGAAAAAAGACAAGTGACCTTAAGGAAACGTATAATACCTTAGGGACTTGACAGGGTAGATGTGGAAAGGTCGTTTCCCCTTGTGGGAGAGTTGGGGAGCATCTCAAAATAATGGGGTCACCACTTTAAAACAATTGAGGGATATCTTCTCTCAGACGGCAGTGACTTTGTGAAATTCTTGATGACTGAAGGTTGTCGAGGCTGGGTCTTTAAATATGTTCAAGACTGAGACAGGCAGATTTTTAAAAATCAATAATGGAACTAAGATTTCTGGGGAAATGGCAGGCAAGTGGAGTTAAAGGTTATCAGATCAGCCATTTGAGTGACATGGCAAATTCAATGGGCTGAATGGCTTACTCATGTTCCTTCATCTTCTGGACTCAAAGAAGAAGATCAAAGAAAATTTACAAGGCAAAAGTGGGTACTGCAGATGCTGGAAATCAGCGTCAGAGTGGCGCTGGAAAAGCTCAGCAGGTCAGGCAGCATCCGAGGAACAGGAAAATCAACATTTCAGGCAAAAGCCCTTCATCAGGCCAAGAACAGGCCCTTCAGCCCTCCAACCCTGAGCCAATACAAATCCACTGTCTAAACCTATCGCCCAATGCCTAAGCTTCTCAAGGTAGGGGTCTGAGGCATTTTTGAAAATTACTGCAAAGGCAACATTTTGTTACTCATCTCCAAATACAATTGAAATGGAGCTGAGATGTTCTTGGGGAGAGCTGGTGTCACACTAGATGGCCTGTGCTGCTTCATTTCATGGTGTAACATTTTATGATTCACTGGAGAACGTACTCCACAGCTACAGCTGGTAATACGACAGGACCGCTCCCACCATCCACCATGACACTCTCTCCAGTGCTATCAAGGCTGGTTCGAATCTTCTTCCCCGTTGAGCGTCCAAGGGAAGTGCTGAGTTTGTTGGCAAGTTTTTTTGGCGCACTGGCCATCGAGAAATCCTCTTCTACACAACAACTGTAAATCTCCAACTTCATTTCAAAATCAGGCCCAACATTGGAGCTACAATAGAAAATAATCAAATTAAAAAATGGCAAACTTTTACTTTAACAGAAGGAGAGAGTCACAGAGACAGGAGGAGAATCTGACCAAGGCATGAAGACTGAGATATGGTGAGAGACCAACAGAGAGACGGAAGGAGGGAGAAACAGAGACAGAGGCAGTTTGAGGGGGAGAGCCAGCTAAGTCAAAAACAAAGTCTTAGAGAGAATGGTAAGGGATAAGATTTATGAACATCTGGGTAGGAATAACGTGATCAAGGATAGTCAGCATGGTTTTGTGAAGGGCAGGTCGTGCCTCACAAACCTTATTGAGTTCTTTGAGAAGGTGACTAAGGAAGTGGATGAGGGTAAAGCAGTAGATGTTGTGTATATGGATTTTAGTAAGGCGTTCGATAAGGTTCCCCATGGTAGGCTACTGCTAAAACTACGGAGGTATGGCATTGAGGATACATTAGAGGTTTGGATTAGGAATTGGCTGGCTGGAAGGAGACAGAGGGTAGTAGTTGATGGACTATGTTCATCTTGGAGTGCAGTTACTAGCGGTGTACCACAAGGATCTGTTTTGGGACCATTGCTGTTTGTCATCTTTATAAATGATCTAGAGGAGGGGCTTGAAAGCTGGGTAAGCAAGTTTGTGGATGACACAAAAGTCGGTGGAGTTGTGGATAGTGAGGAAGGATGTGGCAGGTTACAGCGGGATATAGATAAGTTGCAGAGCTGGGCAGAAAGGTGGCGAATGGAGTTCAATGTAGCTAAGTGTGAAGTCATTCACTTTGGTAGGAGTAACAAGAAGATGGATTACTGGGCTAATGGTAGGCTACTTGGTAGTGTGGATGAGCAGAGGGATCTTGGTGTCCATGTACACAGATCTCTGAAAGTTGCCACCCAGGTAAATAGTGCTGTGAAGAAGGCATATGGTGTACTGGGCTTTATTGGTAGAGGAATTGAGTTCCGGAGTCCTGAGGTCATGTTGCAGTTGTATAAGACTCTGGTGCGGCCTCATCTGGAGTATTGTGTGCAGTTTTGGTCGCCATACTATAGGAAGGATGTGGAAGCTTTAGAACGAGTGCAGAGGAGGTTTACCAGGATGTTGCATGGCATGGTAGGAAGATTGTATGAGGAAAGGCTGAGGCACTTGGGCTGTTTTCATTGGAGAAAAGAAGGTTTAGGGGAGATTTGATAGAGGTGTACAAGATGATTAGGGGTTTAGATAGGGTCGACACTGAGAACCTTTTACCGCTAATGGAGTCAGGTGTTACTAGGGGACACAGCTTTAAATTAAGGGGTGGTAGGTATAGGACAGATGTTAGGGGTAGATTCTTTACACAGCGGGTTGTGAGTTCATGGAATGCCCTGCCAGTAGCAGTGGTGAACTCTCCCTCTTTATGGTCATTTAAGCGGGCATTGGATAGGCATTTGGAAGTTATTGGGCTAGTGTAGGTTGGTAGGATTCGGTCGGCGCAACATCGAGGGCCGAAGGGCCTGTACTGCGCTGTATCTTTCATGTTCTATGTTCTATATTCCATTTGTTGTGGTTCTGTTCGCCGAGCTGGGAATTTGTGTTGCAGACGTTTCGTCCCCTGTCTAGGTGACATCCTCAGTGCTTGGGAGCCTCCTGTGAAGCGCTTCTGTGATCTTTCCTCCGGCGTTTATAGTGATTTGACCCACGAGCCAGAGACACAGCCAGACAGAATGGATTCAGGATGATCCAGGTAATGATTACAGACGCTCACAACAGACTTCACAAATACAGACAAGAAATTGCGCGCCAAAAATCGTTAATTTCAAAAACCACCAATCAGGAATGGACCCGGACCATAGAACAGGCCATCACCATTGTACAGAACAGGACAACACACCGCAAAAAAACGGCACTAAAAGAAAAAATGGCCAAACTAACACACAACGAAGAGGACACCACAACACACACCTGGGTTAAAAACCTCTCCCACAGACAGCTCACAGACATGGAAAGAACTACACTGGCCAAGGGACTCAACTACAACCACAGGGACGCCAAGACAGCAGACTTCCTAGCAGCACTAGAATGCACACTCAGGAACAATGGACTGACAGAAGAGACACAACAAACAGTGAGACAAACTGTTGTACCTATGATGATAAGAAAAAGACAAACACATAACCTCAACACCAAGGAGAGGGAAGCACTAAAATCACTAAGAAACGATAAGAACATAATCATACTACCAGCAGACAAAGGCAGAATGACGGTCATCCTGGACAAAGCAGAGTACATCCAAAAGGCACAACAACTACTTGCAGATACCAACACCTACCAAAAGAGGGAGTCTGACCCCACCCCACAGCTCACCAATAGGATAAACAACACACTGAGGAACCTACAAAAAAACGGACAGATAACCAGGTCTGACCTACAGAGAATGAAACCGGAAAGCAACAACACCCCCAGATTCTATGGAGTACCTAAAGTGCACAAACCAGACATCCCACTCAGACCCATAGTATCACTACCAGGGACACCATCACACAAACTGGCTAAAGAACTACAGCAGAAACTGAAACACCTGATCAGCGGATCCAAACACTCTATACAGTCAACACAGGAATTCTTGGACATCATCAGAAATATACACATAGACAAGGAAGAAACTATGGTCTCATTCAATGTAATGGCACTGTTCACCTCTATCGACAAAACCCTAGCCAGAGAAACAATATCCAACCTGCTGGACATACAGGACAGACAACAGGACATTGAAACTATTAACAAAGACGGCATACTCAAACTACTGGACCTGTGCCTCACAACACACTTCACATTCAACAACCAAATATATGAACAAATCAACGGCACCCCCATGGGCACACCGATCTCTGGACTCATAGCAGAAGCGGTAATGCAAAGGTTAGAACAAACAGTCTTACCGCAAATTCAACCCAAACTCTGGGTCAGATATGTGGACAACACCTTTGTAATAATTAAAAACACAGAAATAGAGAACACACACCGGATCATCAACGCCAGACTCACAGGAATCCGATTCACTAGAGAGGAAGAAAAGGACAACCAACTCCCATTCCTAGACGTGATGGTACAGAGAACACCAAACGGAGAATTCCTCACGAAGGTATACAGGAAAGTCACACACACAGACCAAGTCCTGAACTACGAAAGCAACCCCCCAACACACATAAAAGAAATTGCATCAAGACACTATTCAAAAGGGCCACAATACACTGCAGTACACCAGAACTGCAAAACGAGTAAGAACACCTATACAATGTATTCACCAAAAACGATACCCACGCAATTTCATCAACAGATGCCTAAGGCAAAGATAACGGAACGAGGACATGCCACAACCCAAAGGACTAGCCACACTACCATACATCAGGAGCATTTCTGAACTGACAGCCAGACTACTGCGACCACTAGGACTCATAACAGCACACAAACCAACAGTCACTCTCAGACAACAACTCACCAGGACAAAGGACCCGATACCCAGCATGAGCAAAACCAATGTAGTGTACAAAATCCCATGCAAGGACTGCACAAAACACTACATAGGACAAACAGGAAGACAGCTAACAACCCGCATCCATGAACACCAACTAGCCACGAAATGACACGACCAGCTATCCTTAGTAGCCAACACGCAGATGGCAAGCAACATGAATTCGACTGGGACAACACTCCTATTATAGGACAAGCCAAACAGAGAACAGCCAGGGAATTCCTAGAGGCATGGCACTCATCCCCAGATTCAATCAATAAGCACATCGACCTGGACCCAATATACCGGCCACTGCAACGGACAGCTGGAACTGACAACCGGAAGCGGCAGAGACAAACCACTATAAATTCCGGAGGAAACATCACAGAAACATAACAGAGACATGGGTTTCTCAGGGGCAGGAATGGTTGCTGGATGTTCCAGGATTTAGAGCATTTAAAAAGAATAGGGAGGGGGGAAAAGAGGAGGGGGTGCAGTACTACTAATCAGAGAGGGTATCACAGCTACAGAAGCTTCCGTTGTCGAGGAAGACCTGCCTACCGAGTCAGTATGGGTGGAGGATATTTAATTGGGGAAGAGGAAACTATGATGCGATTAGACATGAGTTAGGAAGCATGGATTGGGAGCAATTGTTCCATGGTAAAGACACTATAGACATGTGGAGACTGTTTAAGGAATAGTTGTTGCGAGTGATGAATAAATATGTCCCTCTGAGACAGGCAAGAAGTGGTAAGATAAAGGAGCCTTAGATGACGAGAGCGGTGGAGCTTCTCATCAAAAGGAAGAAGGTAGCTTACATAAGGTGGAGGAAGCTAGGGTCAAGCTCAGCTCTAGAGGATTACAGGCAGGCGAGGAAGGAGCTTAAAAATGGTCTGAGGAGAGCCAGGAGGGGGCACGAGAAAGGCTTGGCAGAACGGATTAGGGAGAACATAAATACATTTTACACTTATGTGAGGAATAAGAGAACGGTCAAAGAAAGAGTAGGGCTGATCAGGGATAGCATAGGGAATTTGTGTGTGGAGTCTGAGGATGTAGGGGAACCCTAAATGAGTTTTTTGCTTCTGTCTTTACAAAAGAAACAAACTTTGTAGTGAATGAAACCTTTGAAGAGCAGGTGTGCATGCTGAAATGGATAGAGATAGAGGAAGCTGATGTGCTGAAAGTTTTGTCAAACATTAAGATTGACAAGTCGCCAGGCCTGACCAGATTTGTCCTCGGCTGCTTTGGGAAACGAGAAATGTAATTGCTTCATCACTTGCGAAGATCTTTTCATCCTCGCTCTCCACTGGAGTCGTACCTGAGGACTGGAGAGAGGCAAATGTAATTCCTCTCTTCAGGAAAGGAAATAGGGAAATCCCCAGCAATTACAGACCAGTAAGTCTCACGTCTGTCGTCTGCAAGGTGTTAGAAAGGATTCTGAAGGATAGGAATTATGACCATCTGGAAGAGCATGGCTTGATTAAATGCAGTCAGCACGGCTTTGTGAGGGGCAGGTCATGCCTCACAAACCTTATCGAGTTCTTTGAGGATGTGACTAGAAAAGTTGATGAGGGTCAAGCTGTGGATGTGGTGTGTATGGAATTCAACAAGGCATTTGATAAGGTTCCCCATGGCAGGCTCATTCAGAAGGTCAGGAGGAATGGGATTCAGGGGAACATAGCTGTCTGGATACAGAATTGGCTGGCCAACAGAAGACAGCGAGTGGTAGTAGAAGGAAAATATTCTGCCTGGAAGTCTGCGGTGAGTGGTGTTCCACAGGGCTCTGTCCTTGGGCCTCTACTGTTTGTAATTTTTATTAATGACTTGGATGAGGGGATTGAAGGATGGGTCAGCAAGTTTGCAGATGACACAAAGGTTGGAGGTGTCGTTGACAGTATACAGGGCTGTTGTAGGCTGCAGCGGGACATTGACAGGATGCAGAGATGGGCTGAGAGGTGGCAGATGGAGTTCAACCTGGATAAATGCGAGGTGATGCATTTTGGAAGGTCGAATTTGAAAGCTGAGTACAGGATTAAGGATAGGATTCTTGGCAGTGTGGAGGAACAGAGGGATCTTGGGGTGCAGGTACACAAAACCCTTAAAATGGCCACCCAAGTGGACAGGGTTGTTAAGAAAGCATATAGTGTTTTGGCTTTCATTAACAGGGGGATTGAGTTTAAGAGTCGTGAGATCTTGTTGCAGCTCTATAAAACTTTGGTTAGACCGCACTTGGAATACTGTGTCCAGTTCTGGTTGCTCTATTATAGGAAAGATGTGGATGCTTTGGAGAGGGATCAGAGGAGGTTTACCAGGATGCTGCCTGGACTGGAGGGCTTATCTTATGAGGAGAGGTTGACTGAGCTCGGACTTTTTTCATTGGAGAAAAGGAGGAGGAGAGGGGACCTAATTGAGGTAAACAAGATAATGAGAGGCATAGCTAGAGTCAATAGCCAGAGACAATTTCCCAGGGCAGAAATGACCAACACGAGGGGTCATAGCTTTCAGCTGGTTGGAGGAAAGTATCAAGGGGATGTCAGAGGCGGGTTCTTTACACAGAGAGTTGTGAGAGCATGGAATGCGTTGCTAGCAGCAGTTGTGGAGGCAGGGTCATTGGGACATTTAAGAGACTCCTGGACATGCATATGATCACAGAAATGTGAGGGTGCATACATGAGGGTCAGTGGTCAGCACAACATCGTGGGCTGAAGGGCCTGTTCTGTGCTGTACTGTTCTATGTTCTATGTTCTAAATTCCCAGCTCGGCGAACAGAACCACAACAATGAGCACCCGTGCTACAAATTTTCTCACAAACTTTGAACATATTCCATTTACATAATGCCCCCAACAGTGAAATGCCTTAATTTACTTCACAGCTGTATCAATAAACACAATCTTGTATCGCACAGAAACTGGCTGTTCAGCAACAGTCTACATTTGGGTCGCATTCAACATATGTCCCCAAAACTGTCCTGACGAGATTACTTACAATGTGGGTACAGGCCCTTCAGCCCAACAAGTCCACACCGACCCGCCGAAGCGCAACACTACGGGCAATTTAGCATGGCCAATTCACCTGACCCGCACATCTTTGTGACTGTGGGAGGAAACCGGAGCACCCGGAGGAAACCCACACAGACACGGGAGAATGTGCAAACTCCACACAGTCTGTCGCCTGAGGCGGGAATTGAACCCGGGTCTCTGGCGTTGTGAGGCAGCAGTGCTAACCACGGTGCCACCGTGCCACACCATTCCCTTCTCCCACAACTTCCTATCAAAAGTATTGATATCATTTGCTTTAGTCACTTTGTGTGGAAATGGTTTCCCCATTGCCCCCACTCTCTGATTGAGGAGATTTCTCCTGCAGTCTCCTGATAGGTTTTCACCTCATCGGAGACCAAAATGATCATTCCCTTATTGTGAGGCTCTGTCCAGTGTTCCTGACTTCCCAATAAAGGGAAATAGCCAATCAGTAACTACATTACCAGTTCTTTTAGAATCCAGAATGGGCATGTATGAGAACTATAGAGTCATAGAGAGGTACAGCACAGAAACAGATGCAATCCATCCATGCCGACCAGATATCCTAATCTAATCTAGTCCCACCTGCCAGCACCCAGCCCATATCCCTCTAAACCCTTCCTGTTCATATACCCATCCAGATACCTTTTAATCGTAATTGTACCAGCCTCCACCACATCCTCTGGCAGCTCATTCCATACACGTACCACCCTCTGTGTGAAAACATTGCCCCTTAGGTCTCTTTTATATCTTTCTCCTCTCCTCTCACCCTAAACCTATGCCCTCTAGTTCTGGATTCCTCCACTCCAGGGAAAAGACCTTACCTATTTACCCTATCCATGTCCCTCATGATTTTATAAACATGTACAAGTTCACACCTCAGCCTCTGATGCTCCAGGGAAAACAGCCCCAGCTGTTCAACCTCTCCCTATAGTTCAAACCCTCCAAACCTGACAACATCCTTGTAAATCTTTTCTGAACCCTTTCAAGTTCCACAATATCCTTCCTCTCGGAGGGAGACCAGAACTGCATACAGTATTCTTAAAATGGCTGAACCAACATCAGGGAATTTGGTACTAAATTAAACTCTGGACAAGATATAAAGTTTCAGAATGTTTTTCCCTTCAGGTGGATTATCTTTAAGTGTGGGTTGCGATAGTAAATTCCATTTAAAAAGTTTGACAATTTGTTTTTCAAATTTATCCAAAGGAATTTGGAGGATTATGATCAGTCTCATCCCACTTCACCACGTACCTGAAACAGGGATTTTGAGAGTCCATAATAGATAGGGTTACCTTCTCCATGGTCATCCTCTCTTTTGGAGTGTGTTTAATTTGTTGGAGGAGTGTTCTGTTGGTCTTTCTATCACTGACCCTCTCCACCCCACCTTTTGAAGTAGGACAGGACCGATACCAGTCACGAACATGAATTGCTGCTTAAACAGGCTCAGTGATATTTCGACAACGTCGTTGATGAAGATGAGGGAAGGTCATTGATGAAGCAGCTAAAGATGGTTGGCCCTAGGACACCCCCCTGAGGGACTCCTGCAGAGATGTCCTGGAGCTGAGATGACTGATCTCCAACAACCACAACCATCTTCCAGCTGAGCTGGAAGTTTGGAACTAGGGTGAGGTGGGGGAAGAGGAAATGAGGACACTGTTGAAGTCCACATTGATGCCCTGGGGTTGAACTGTTCCGAGGCAGAAGATGAGGCGTTCTTCCTCCAGGCGTCTGGTGGAGAGGGAGCGGCGGTGAAGGAGGCCCAGGACCTCCATGTCCTCGGCAGAGTGGGAGGGGGAGTTGAAATGTTGGGCCACGGGGCGGTGTGGTTGATTGGTGCAGGTGTCTCGGAAATGTTCCCTAAAGCGCTCTGCTAGGAGGCACCCAGTCTCCCCAAAGTAGAGGAGACCGCATCGGGAGTAACGGACACAATAAATGATATTAGTGGATGTGCAGGTAAAACTCTGATGGATGTGGAAGGCTCCTTTAGGGCCTTGGATAGAGGTGAGGGAGAAGGTGTGGGCATAGGTTTTACAGTCCCTGTGGTGGCAGGGGAAGGTGCCAGGATGGGAGGGTGGGTTGTAGGGGGGTGTGGACCTGACCAGGTAGTCACGGAGGGAACGGTCTTTGCGGAAGGCGGAAAGGGGTGAGGAGGGAAATATATCCCTGGTGGTGGGGTCTGTTTGGAGGTGGCGGAAATGTCGGCAGATGATTTGGTTTATGCGAAGGTTGGTAGGGTGGAAGGTGAGCGCCAGGGGCATTCTGTCCTTGATATGGTTGGAGGGGTGGGGTCTGAGGGCGGAGGTGCGGGATGTAGACGAGATGTGTTGGAGGGCATCTTTAACCACGTGGGAAGGGAAATTGTGGTCTCTAAAGAAGGAGGCCATCTGGTGTGTTCTATGGTGGAACTGGTCCTCCTGGGAGCAGATGCGGCGGAGGCGGAGGAATTGGGAATATGGGATGGCATTTTTGCAGGAGATAGGGTGGGAAGAGGTGTAATCCAGGTAGCTGTGGGAGTCGGTGGGTTTGTAAAAACTGTCAGTGTCAAGTCGGTCATCATTAATGGAGATGGAGAGGTCAGGAATGGGAGGGAGGTATCAGAGACGGTCCAGGTAAATTTAACGTCAGGGTGGAATGTGTTGGTGAAGTTGATGAATTGCTCAACCTCCTCGTAGGAGCACGAGGTGGCGCCAATGCACTTATCAAAGTCAGGAGCTGAGTGGCCCTGACATGTCTGACCGCTGAGCAGCTGTCGTGCTGACATTTGGTACTCATTTGCATCAGAACATTGCAAGCTGAAACATCTCA